>NW_021770540.1:1011615-1020598 GCF_005508785.2 Acyrthosiphon pisum
ACTCTAATGGATGGTGTTATATTTGAATTCAATGATATAATATATATCATCGTATAAGAAAAATGATTCTGAGCGAAAACCGTCAGTCAGCGTATGATATTACTAAGTACCTATATTTCATGATATTATTGTGAATAAAGTAGCTTATATATTATAATCTATTTATGTGGAACCTTCTTTTAAATGTTTAATCCTTAGCTATAAAAGTTGAACATTTTATACATTTTTAACTAAAAATAATTATTAAATTTTAAATTTGACATCTTTTTTCAAAATTTGAACTTTAAATGATTGTAAGAAAAAGTTGTGCCTATGTGTTTTTAATGTTTTTCAAATGCTATTGTAACAATATATCTGGAGCCTTGTATTAAATTATCATGCTTTTTATCCAACAAATACATGGTCGCAATGGTAGATCGTGCATTCTAGCAACGCTGTTGATGGTATTTGCTCGTCGATTGTCGCGTGATACAACAGGCGCTTCGCCGCTGGTGTGGTTACGTCGTCCGTGTTGTAATATGGATTCGCCGTAATCTCCGGTTGCCGCCTCATATCACGAGTGTCTTCGCCGCTTCGTTGACAGTGTTATTCGGAGCGATAAGTTGAATCGCCAGAAGCCGTCTCGTACGCTGAATGTTGTCGTCACGGTACTGAAGGCTTCGCCTGTGTTCTTGATTTGAGTCTCGTGCTGGTTGGTGTCTGGTATTCGTGTCTTTGGTTCTTCTTTTCTTCGTTTCGTGGTTGTCGAAGATGTGAAGAAATGTTGATTGAAAACTGTGTCGGTCTTCTTGCTTTGCTTTGCTTTGTAGGGATGGCTAAGCCGTTAACCATTCCAGGCTTTTGCCTCTACTAGCGGATGGAAGTTTAAAAGAAGATTTAATTAAGTTGTTGTTCTACCCATGTTAAAGGGTAGGGTTTGATTATTCGTTTAGTGGTTGGAGGGAGGTGAGTTTTACCTAAGAGTCGGATGTGGGCATGTACGGAGAAGGCATTTTTGTAGAACATCGATTTTGATTGAGAATGAATGGAATTTTGGATAGACTTGAAATTTGCAGACTTTAGAGAACCGAGTTTTTAACGATAGTGGGCAAACCCGTTATCGTACGAATACCTATGTTTTGGACAGAATCGATGCGTTTCCAATGTGATGGACCGATAAAATGTGCCCAAGAGGAGCCAGCATAAGAAAGAATTAGAGAGACGTAGAGTTTTAGAATGTTGAGTTTCGAAGTTGTTGGATCGGGGCTAGAACGGTTAAGTATGGGGTAAAGTATTCCGCGAACGCGAGTTGCCTTTTTGGTGATGTCTTGGACGTGTTTACCGAAAAAGTTGTGCCTATGTTTTTTAATGTTTTTTAAATGCAACTGTAACAATATATCTGGATCCTTGCATTTTATTTTCACGCTTTTTTACCCAAAAAATACATTACCCATCAAAAAAAAAAATTGAAAACTGATAATGACCGTAAACAGCTCAAAAGAGTCAAAATATTTTCAAAATGTTATGGTGTATAGAAAATGAAAATATGAACATTCAGTGAAATTACCACGTATATATAAATTCGATTTTCATGTATCAAAATACTAAGAAAAACATTCTGCTTTGGAATATAAAATTAAAACCCTTTGTTGTCATTCAAAAAAGTAAAAAACTTAAAAAATTATAAGGTTAACAAATATTTAAAAATATAATTTCTTAAGAAAAACTTTGTTTTATAAGTATTTGAAACTATGAAAAAAAATATTTTCAAAAAAATTTACACTGAAATAACGAGTGTTGTTTGATAAAAAAATCATTTGGTATATGTAATTAAATTTCCGTTAGGTACTCGTGTAATGTGATACCTACCTCTATTTCGTTGGTTTCATAGGCTAACTAACAGTAAACGGATGAAAAAGCGTTCTACAAAAAATCCACGAACAAAAAAGCCACGGATAAAAAGCCATTGATAAAAAAGTTGCGGATTTATTTTTGTATATTGTCATTGACTGACTGACGGCGGAAACAGAATTGAAATATTTCAACAGGGTAATGCTAGAGACACAGTGTAGATACCCTGGTTCCACGGACACACAGTTTATGACAATATGGGACAATACTAGTGACAAAAACCATGACACGTGTATGACCCTTGAGTTATTAACACGTTGAACGCCGACGTCGATTTGGCATGCGCACCCCAGTGGCCGACATCATTTGACCTGTGGGCGACCGTCGCCAATTGTAAAATTAGTAGATTTTACGGAATTGTCAAAGCTAGCTGAAACTTTATATATTCCATAAAAGTATATATAGGGAAAGTTATTATCTTAAATTTTCTGCAAAACAAACCCTGATATAATATATGAACCCAGTAAACATTTAGAAAAAAAATCGTTACAATTAATACATAATAATTGTATAGTTAAACACACACCTTGTTAATTTTATATTTTTTATTTTTAATGATTAATAAAATAGTCCCACAATAGCATAACAATATATAATGGATTTGTATTATTAGTCCTTAGTATTAACTGAACAATAGTCATAAAATAATATATATTATATTAAACTATTATGGTTATTATATAAATATATAATTATAGGTACATAATGTTTTAGTGTATTTATGTAATATTACCGCTGTAGTGGACAGCTATCAGTTTGAATATTAAAACCCTTGATAAGTATAATCCAAGCATTACCATATAGATGTTTTTCGCTACAACATGCATTTTTTGTTTTCATAATATTTGAATTTGGTATTCCCAGGTGCAAAGTTCATATGAAACTACACATAAATATAATATTACTTTAGGTAAGGGATGGATCTGAAGTTTGTTTAAAGGGGTGGCGAGTAGGAATATTTTTGAGTGATATATAAAGTACAATGAACATTTTATTTCTATATTAATAATTAATAATTAACTTATTCGAGTTCATATGAGAATCAAGTTTAGTTTAATTACGCTCAACAAACATTAATTGACAATTATTGTAATTAATATTATTAATTAAACAATCATAGGTATAGTTTATAAATGTGACTTTTCTGAGTAGGTATGTATACTCAACAATATGGCGTTTTAAATCCAAAAGTATACAACTTTAAGTTTGGAATAAATGCAGTTCAGCATTTTTTTGTTTGTTCAAAATGCGTGTTTTGCATGCTTAATTTGATAATCTAACCGCTGTAAAATGAATAAAAAACAAAAAATGATATCAATTTTATACATCAGAAATGGCCAATAATTGACTCAATTAAAATCCAATATTGATATATTTTGAGCGATTGACATGCTTGAGCTGTAACCTCCAAAAACGTATGAAAATATCAATACAGTTTTATTGAAAAAGATAACAAAGAATGACCGGGAATGATAAATTTCCAAATATCAATAAAATCGTATAAAATGAGTTACGTATGTTTCAATTTCCTCAGATAAAATCGTTGTGTAACGAACCAAAAATCAAAAGTTATACCTATATTATACAATATTATGTTAGTAGGATGAAGATGTTGGTATTCAGGGGCCTCAGCCTCAACTCCCTCCAACTGAGTTACTTTAAGGGGCCTCACCTCAGATATTATTTAAGCGGCAAAATTTAGGCAATTTTTAATCTCATCTATAACTCCCGTGATCTAGATGTTAGTTGTAAATGTTAATTAGAGTGATTGAAATTGTATGCAAATACAACTCTCATACGCGCATGCATACTATATGAATTTTACAACAACTAAATTATTGTTTTGACAAAACTAATGTTAGTTGACATTGTCTGATTTTAGTTCTGAAAAAATATTTGAATTAAACAGAAAAATGCATAAATCATTGCAAAACGTGGTATTGTGAAATAATTATTATTTTACGTTGAATGAATCACGTAGTATCTAAGTTTAAGTTATGTAAATACCTTTAATATATTTGGTTTAATAACTATTCATAAATATAATGTATGACACAAACACATATCGTTAATTGAAGGGTGAAAATGCAAATCGTGGTATTGCCAAAATTTCGAAAATCGAGTAAATCGTCGATTCTTATGGTAAAAAAATTTGAGGAATTCGAGTTTACAGTCAGAATTAAATTATATCGACTACTTTTGTGAATAAAATCGATTTTAAAACTGATGTTCGATGCATTATGTGATATTGCCACAAATTTTAATGTCAATGCAAAGCGTAATACATGTTTAGCCATGTTCAAGTCAAAACGTATTATTGCCCATGTTATTAGTATATTGGAGCATACTTGATATCATTGCAAAACGTGGTATTGCCAATATTACATTTTTCTTCGAAACGAGGTATTGCCGGCAATAATGCGTTTTGTATCAACAGAAATAGGAACAACTTTAAAACACGATATTGCCATTACTATTTCATAACCTGCAATACTATTTTTTGGTCTGAGACGAAATTTTTAAAGCATTAAAAACAATGTTTACAATTTAGGTAGATTTATTTTGAAACTTTCAATCGTTTAATTTTTAATTTTTACACATAAAAACCGTATTCTGAATGTTTATTGTCGTCAGAAAATGTGGTACAGTTTTCCTTGATTTGAGATAATTTATTTTGGTTTACATCGGAAATTATGAAAACGTGATTTTTTGATTGAATAATTTTATATTATTATGTATATTTAATAGAATTTAAAATAAACCGTTTATTCACATCAGACACAATATGCGTCGCTTTAGAAACTAGATTGGCTTTATTTTGGTCATTAATTAGTATTGTGGAATCATAAGCAAAATACGCAATTAAACCATCACATTTAATTCTAGGAAATCAATTATATATACAATGAAAAGTAGAGGCCCCAGAAAAGTTCCTTGTGGAACTCCGTAATTCAAAGTGTTATAGTTGCTGAATGCATTATTTATTTTAACTCTTTGACTACGATAAGTTAAAAACATTTGATGAGATTATTAGGAACACCACGAATTTCATTACTGTATACATTTTTAATAATATATTATGATATACAGAATCAAAGACTTTTTTAACATCAAGAAAATGTTAAGAAAATGTTGTTATGACAAAATCACACTATCATACATAAAACTTTTTACGGTAGTTAGCTTACGAAACCGACGAAATAGAGGAAGGTCTTTAGTATCTAACGGAAAGTTAAATACGGGTATAATGTCTTTTTTACTAATTAGTAAACATTTGAAAATGTATTATTTCCCGATATTTTTTATATTTTCCCTCCTCAACATAATTAACTGTACACTCATTAGCGTATAAAATAAGTTACAATTACATCATGTCATTCCCTCTCAACGTATCCACAGATGAGGCCCCAGAATTGAAATATTATTTGTAACAGCGGTGATCAGAGATAAGAGACACGTAGCACTACAACATAATGAAAAATTATCGGAACAACTGAATCACAGTTTTCCGGTTCAATATATTTATATAATTATTTCCGGCAATATTTAGAAGTAACAGATCAAGGATGTCTATCATTCTAAACATATCAATTTATTTTAGAACGCATGTCTGTTACCTATTTATTCTTGTTGTTGAAAACGTATGAAACACTCTATAATTGTTAAAACCATAGTCAAAATGTTAATCATATCGTTCAGACTTATTTTATTTTTCTCATCGTCTCAATCCGATAACTTTTTTAGACCAAACATGCCTCTGGTAAAAATTAAGAATTAGCTTGATTTATTAAACATAATATATTTTTTATATTATTAATACTAATGTGCCAAATTTATATTTGTGATTTCTTTGGAATTAAATTTGTATAAATTATATTTATTCAACTTATTACAGGGCGTATATCACATGGTGATTAATAAAGTATATCCGTGTGAAACAACAAAAAACCATCCGATTCAGTTTAATTGGTGTTTTAGTAAAAAGACATAAAGTATAACGGAGTTAAAAGGGAATGTGACACTTTTATTTACCATTAGAGAATAATCTTACAGTAAGTACATATTATACGTATAATGATAAATTTAAGAATGGTATAATACATTTATAAAATAGATCCTCCAATACCGGATGATTCTTTTATCAAAAATAACTCGTTATTTCAAAAAGTTTTTAATTTTTTTGATTATATTCTTTTACATATTTTCAAGTTGCTTATAAACATCGTTTTAATTAAAAAATTATATTTTTAAATATTTTTTATCCTAATAATTTTTTAAGTTTTTTACTTATTTGAATGACAACATAGGGTTTTAATTTTATATTCCAAAGCAGAATACTTTTCTTAGTATATTGATACATGAAAATCGAATTTATGGCGAGTTCTTCATGAGTTATAAATACTCAAATTATTGATGAGTGGATTGGAGTGGTATGTGATTATCCCGCGAAATATTGTCCACTTCTACGCTCTTCTAAACTTTGAATATTTATAACTCATAAACTACTCACCCCAAATTAGATTTTCATAAAACAAAATACTAAGAAAAATATTCTACTTTAGGATATAAGATTAAAACCCTATGTTGTCATTCAAAAAAGTAAAAAACCTAAAAAATTATAATGATAAAAAATATTTAAAAATTTGATTTTTTATTAAAAACGTTGTTTTATAAGCAACTTGAAACTATGTAAACAAATATTTTCAAAAAAATTTACGTTTTTTGAAATAAAGAGTGTTGTTTGATAAAAGAATCACCCAGTATATAATAGAATAAGTCCTGACTGGTTCATAATCAATGAATGACCGAAAATATCGAACTGATGAATTTTAATTTTCCATCTAAGTTCATTATAATTATAAAATAGAAGTTTCAATGTAGTTCTATACCTAATAGTACTTCGTATGTACCTACCATTATTACAAAAACCTAGCTACTCCATTGGTTAGACCATACGGGGACAAGGACGGCACATTATATTTTCATTATATTTTCATTAATATTTCGTTAATGACACATAAAACTAATTTGTATCTGTAATTAACAGGGTAAACTGAAAATAATGACCGACATTAAATGTGTAAAAACCTATTTTTTTTCCCCTTAACTCATACATTATAATATTAATCATAATTATGATTATATTTATCACGAAATATGTGTCTGAAGTTGCAAAGTCTTGGTGAACATCGCAATGGTATTATTATAGTTATGATCTATGAGTAATTCATTTTAATTTCTTCATGAATTGTAAATGTTTTTAGTCATTTTAATTAAAGTTATATAGTATTTCTTTGTAGCTTGATTGTAACCTTGCGTCTTGTGGATGGGTGCCAAACGTTTATATTCTCAATACAAAAAAAGGGTGGATAACTGTATGTCGGTATGAGAGACGGTATATCACAATATCCATTACGTAGGTACTTATAACGCGTTATACATCAACAACAAACCGGGATACTATCATAGGTATATAATAGTATACTTTAGAAGTTTCAAGTACCCACGAGTAATATTATTCAATCACAACAAAATAACTAAAATAGTTATTCTAGGTTTTTTAACATGTAATTTCGTCCAAATTGAAACTTAAAAAGACTATAAAAATAAACTGTGCTTATGTATTTCTTAAAATTTTTGGTAACAGAGTTAAATATTTAAGTGGAATCTTGTTTTAAATCTTCAATCCTTAGATATAAAAGTTGAACATTTTATTATTTTTAAACTACAAAAATTATCTTTCAACTTTTAAAATTTGAGGTAGGTACCAATTTTGTCAAAATTTCAACTTCAAATGCTTATAAAAAAAAAATTGTTTTTATAAACATTTAAAGATTGAATTTGACAAAATTTATGAAATTTAAAAATTGAATAATTTTTTTTTAGTTAATAATTTATAAAATGTTCAACTTTTATATCTAAAGCTTGACAATTTAAAACAAGATTCCATGTAAGTAGGTTATTCTGTTACCAAAAATATCTATAATAATACATAAGCACAGTTTATTTTTATAGGCATTTTAATTTCAAATTTAGACGAACTTACATATTATAAATCCTAGAATAACTATTTTAATTATTTTGTTATGATTGTATATTATTCGTGGGTACTTTAAACTTCTAAAGTATAACATTATATATCTATGCGATAGTTTCACACTATCACGGTTTGTTGTTGATGTTTAACGCGTTATAAGTACCTAATGGATATTGTGATATGATTAATTTGGAATTTATTACAGGTACCTATTATAGGTCAATTTTTTTTTAACACAATAGATAAATATATATATGTTTAATACCTAGACTGATATACCGTCTCCGCTCAGAATCGTTTTTCTTATTCAGTGATATTATATCATTGAAATCAAATTTAATACTATCCATTATACAGTGACCCACTTATAACTTACTGTACAGCAGAGCGACATCCACTTACCCACCTTTCTAGTTCTGAAAATAAAAAAATTATGAATTTGAAAATGCACGACATTTTGATGCATTTTGTCAACATTTGAACTTTGAATGCATATATAATCGTGACTATGTATTAGTTTTTTACTATAAAGTGAAAAAGGTTTTATCGAGAATAATTAAAATAAATATATTAATATCTAAAAATGTCTCAAGGCATTAAGTAGTTAAAAAACAGACAAAATATTTCAAAATTGTTGCCATTCATTGAAAATGCTCATTCATTTTTTTATTTATTTTATTTCAGAAAAATTAAATTATAATACAGTAATAACAATAATAATATTATCCGTTAGTATACTAAGCTAACCTTGTATCTGGTATACTGAGTTATTCTATCGATAAATATACGAAAGGTACTAATAAATAGTAATAATAAAATAGTATTAATTAATTTATACAATATTTTTTTTTTTATTTTTTTTTTTTTTAAATACGGGACCAACCCTTTAATACATGAATATAATAGTATAATAATAATAGTTTAAATAGTTTAGGAAACGGGGCTCAAATTTTAGAGAGAGAATGAGGGGTCAGTGTTAGCAATGCGCATAAGACGGATGATAGTAGTTTGAGGAAGAGAAAGGTATATGAAATGGAACAGATGAACGTGTACGGC
>NW_021770540.1:1020698-1022305 GCF_005508785.2 Acyrthosiphon pisum
GAGTTATAAATATTCAAAGTTTAGAAGAGCGTAGAAGTGGACAATATTTCGCGGGATAATCACATACCACTCCAATCCACTCATCAATACTTTGAGTATTTATAACTCATGAAGAACTCGCCATAAATTCGATTTTCATGTATCAATATACTAAGAAAAGTATTCTGCTTTGGAATATAAAATTAAAACCCTATGTTGTCATTCAAATAAGTAAAAAACTTAAAAAATTATTAGGATAAAAAATATTTAAAAATATAATTTATTAATTAAAACGATGTTTATAAGCAACTTGAAAATATGTAAAAGAATATAATCAAAAAAATTAAAAACATTTTGAAATAACGAGTTATTTTTGATAAAAGAATCATCCGGTATTGGAGGATCTATTTTATAAATGTATTATACCATTCTTAAATTTATCATTATACGTATAATATGTACTTACTGTAAGATTATTCTCTAATGGTATCAAAAGTGTCACATTCCCTTTTAACTCCGTTATACTTTATGTCTTTTTACTAAAACACCAATTAAACTGAATCGGATGGTTTTTTGTTGTTTCACACGGATATACTTTATTAATCACCATGTGATATACGCCCTGTAATAAGTTGAATAAATATAATTTATACAAATTTAATTCCAAAGAAATCACAAATATAAATTTGGCACATTAGTATTAATAATATAAAAAATATATTATGTTTAATAAATCAAGCTAATTCTTAATTTTTACCAGAGGCAAGTTTGGCCTAAAAAAGTTATCGGATTGAGACGATGAGAAAAATAAAATAAGTCTGAACGATATGATTAACATTTTGACTATGGTTTTAACAATTATAGAGTGTTTCATACGTTTTCAACAACAAGAATAAATAGGTAACAGACATGCGTTCTAAAATAAATTGATATGTTTAGAATGATAGACATCCTTGATCTGTTACTTCTAAATATTGCCGGAAATAATTATATAAATATATTGAACCGGAAAACTGTGATTCAGTTGTTCCGATAATTTTTCATTATATTGTAGTGCTACGTGGCTCTTATCTCTGATCACCGCTGTTACAAATAATATTTCAATTCTGGGGCCTCATCTGTGGATACGTTGAGAGGGAATGACATGATTTAATTGTAACCTCTATACATATACGCTAACGAGTGTACAATTAATTATGTTGATGACGGAAAATATAAAAAATGTCGGGAAATAATACATTTTCAAATGTTTACTAATTAGTAAAAAATACATTATACCCGTATTTAACTTTCCGTTAGATACTAAAGACCTTCCTCTATTTCGTCGGTTTCGTAAGCTAACTACCGTAAAAAGTTTTATGTATGATAGTGTGATTTTGTCATAACAACATTTTCTTAACATTTTCTTGATGTTAAAAAAGTCTTTGATTCTGTATATCATAATATATTATTAAAAAACTATACAGTTATGAAATTCGTGGTGTTCCTAATAATCTCATCAAATGTTTTTAACTTATCGTAGTCAAAGAGTTAAAATAAATAATGCATTCAGCAACTATGACACTTTGAATTACGGTGTTCCACAAGGAACTTTGCTGGAGCCTCTACTTTTCATTGTATATATAATT
>NW_021770540.1:1022405-1024236 GCF_005508785.2 Acyrthosiphon pisum
GATCTCCTAGAATTAAAATGTGATGATTTAATTGTGTATTTTGCTTATGATACCACAATACTAATTAATGACCAAAATAAAGCCAATCTAGTTTCTAAAGCGACGTATATTGTGTCTGATATGAATAAATGGTTTATTTTAAATTCTCTTAAATAAATTATGAAAAGACATGCTGTATTTCTTTCATGGTTTCAAAGGAAAAAAAGCTTTCAAATTATCGACGATATAAAAATACATTATTTAAAAATATTTCCCATCGTGAAATCTCCAAATTATGATATTTTTAATTGCAATTGTATCCATATTGAATCTGTTGACCCAATTAAATACCCAGGTGTTAATATTGACAAGTACTTAAATGTGATAATCCTATTGGTATAACTGTAAAGAAAATAAAAGTCTTTTCTATAAATTCAAGTCTCTAAATAATATCTTATTACCAATTATATCATGCGAATGGTTTATTTGTGCACATAATAGAAGTTTTATATAATCTATACTCCTATAATCATAAAGAAATTAATTTTAAACATAATTATTGTAATCGCCAAATTGAAAATAATACTTTTCGAACGTTTAAATCTAATAGTGATTTTGGTAAACAAAATCCTTATCATATCAGTTTATATTATTGTAGTATATTTAATTTCAATATTAACAGTTCTAATAACTTTAACTCATATAAAAAAAATTTTAACTACAAAGTAACAATTTCACAAATCGATTAGTTATTAAAATTAGTTGTATATACTTTTCTATTTCAAGAATATCCTAAATAATTTGTTTTTGTTTTAATTTAAATTGTATATTACAATGTTATCTTTTTATTTTATTTTTATCTAAATTTATATTTGTAAACAGTGTTGATAAGTATAATTTATAAAATTAAGAAACATTTGAAATATTGTCTCCCCACAAGCTCAGACTTTTGGAAACATCATTTTTTATATTCTAATCATTTTTTTATGTTAAATCTAATTTGACACTATTCTTTTGAAAAATAACAATAAATATTATTATTATTATTAGGTATTATTAAACAGTGTTAAATACTATTATAAAACCATACATAATAATATAAAATAATTCAATCAAAAAATCACGTTTTCATAATTTCCGATGTAAACCAAAATTATCTCAAATCAAGGAAAACTGTACCACATTTTCTGACGACAATAAAAATTCAGAATACGGTTTTTTATGTGTAAAAATTAAAAGTGAACGGTTGACAGTGTCAAAATAAATCTACCTAAATCGTAAACATTGTTTTTAACGCTTTTAAAATGTCGTCTCAGACCAAAACGTTGTTTTGCAGGTTTTGAAATAGTAATGGCAATATTATCACGTTTTAAAGTTGTTCATATTTCTGTTGATACAAAACGCATTATTTCCGGAAATACCACGTTTTGAAGAAAAATGTAATATTGGCAATACCACGTTTTGCAATGTTATCAAGTATGCTCCAATACTAATAGCATGGGCAATAATACGTTTTGACTTGAACACGGCTGAACATGTATTACGTTTTGCATTGACATTAAATGTGGCAATATCACATTATGCATTGAACATCAGTTTTAAAATCGATTTTATTGACAAAAGTAGTCGGTATAATTTAATTCTGACTGTAAAATCGAATTCTGTTTTCCATACGAATCGACGATTTAATTTCGAAATTTTGGCAATACCACGATTTGCATTTTCACCCTTCAATTAACGAGATGTGTTTGTGTCATAGGTACATTTTATTTATGAATAGTTATTAAACAAAATTTATTAAATGTATTTACATAACTTAAACTTAGATACTACGTAATTCATGAACGTAAAA
>NW_021770540.1:1024336-1026122 GCF_005508785.2 Acyrthosiphon pisum
CTATCCGGGCATTCGATCTTGTTATGCCCTGGTTTGGCACAGTGAAAGCACAGTCGAGGGCACGTGTTCAAGTTTAAGCTGTGGTCTAACTTCAAGCATCTGCTGCAATGGGGTGGGTTGATGTATGTAGACGGGAAGGTGGACACCATGCCGAGGAAGGTTCTTTTTCCGACTATGGCTTTGTGGACTCCTGGAGAAACCTCAATGACCCAATCGCAAACATCAAGGTTCTGAGGACCGCATTTAAACAAGGGTCTTATGTCCTGTTTGCTGAAACCGTCTAGTCCTTGGTTCTGTTCTATGAGTGACCCACTTACAAAGTCCGAGTCATATTGCTTGGGTATGTTTTTCAATTTGACCCTCGGTTTCCTAGGTGCGTTCTCCGTCACCATCCCTTGAATTGACCTCAATGCGCTTATCGTACGCTCATCCGAGCTGGTTACAACTAATAGTCCTGAGGACGTTGTCTTGCATGTATCGATTCTTGGCTTGGGGGTGGCCGACTTAACGGCGTCCCATAACTCATCTATTTTGACCTCTGTGTCTTTTCCAATGAAGACCAGTTTTACAGGCATGTTCTTGGCCTTTTCGAGCTTGTCTCTCTCCTTATTGACCTGAGGTATCTTCCTCGTTCTCGGCCTTTGTACTACCGCTAGTGCGGGGAAATTATTGTCCGTTTCTAAGGTTGGGGCAGCTTCGGTGCAAGGATCGACTACCTGGGCGTAGGTCCTGCCGTTGTGAGTCCTGATGAGAATGTCCTCTAAGTTTCTGTACTGGTCCGCGGCCTCTATCTTGGCTTCCTGGTACTTGCCTGAGAGGACCGCGGCCTCCATGGCAATGTTGGTACTGCTAGTCTGTATTTTTGCAAGGAAATCCTCAATGCCATAGATCCACTTTTTCCCCAACTTAGTGGTACCCTGCATATCCTGCATGAATGCCTTGCAGTCTCGTATGTACTCTGTTATTGCACTCATTTCCGCAGCAATACTAGAAGGGACTTGTCCAGGTGGAGAGTCCACGGCTTTCCTCTTTCGTGCGTTCGTAATTGGAGTTATTACGTGACTGTTCGACCCTTCTTCCTCCGACATAATAGTGGAGTCGTCAACATCTCCACCGCCTCTAAGGCGGAGTGGCAGGTCATCGTATGACGTGTATTTTCTGCGGGGAAAAAGGTCTTCAGTAAGAGCCCAGCCGTGTCATCCCAGGTTGTGGTCATGTCACCGTTTGTATTTACCATGGTGCTGGGGATGTTTGGTCGCTTAGATCCTTTTTTGGCCCACCTGAAGGCCTTTCCCCACGCATTGACGTTCATATCATTTGAGAAGCATCTCCATGCGGCCATCTTTGCCGATCTGATTTCTTTTAGGTACGCGTTTCGTAAGGCGTTAAATTCTGGTTTGTTAGTTGTATTTAGTCCGTTTCTCCTATTTCTATCCAGTACCCTTTTAAGTTTGGTAAGCTGGTCATTCCACCAGGGTTGCTTACCACTGCGACGCTTGCAGCTTCCGGAGGGCATTGCCGCTTTGGATCGCCAGCACCAGCGACTTTGCGAAGGCGTTTACCGTGGACTCGTCTAATTCTGGCTTATTTTCCAGAAGTTTCGACGTGAACTTGGTCCAGTCTGCTTTCCTTGTGTTGTACATGTGTTTAACACCCTCTGGCAGCCGTCGGCTGTCGATTTTTAATTTGTACATAAGTGTGTTATGGTCGCTGTCTGTATTGTCTGAGACTGACCATCCGCTGATTTGGTCTGATATGTTTGACGTGGAGAGTGTTACGTCAATAT
>NW_021770540.1:1027687-1029065 GCF_005508785.2 Acyrthosiphon pisum
CCAATTTAACATTCGACATTACGGTGATCCTAACGATTTCAGATCGTATATAAAATGTAATGGGATACTACATTTTGAGTATCCGTATAGTATAGCACCTGTATTCGGTTTTGAAAAACGAGTATATAAGCCATACTATGAAATTCTTCGATCGGAAAAAGCTGTAAATTTAAACATAATTAATTCTATAAAAGTAATGTGTAATATAGCTCAAGGATCATTCAACAACCATCTTCAGAGTCATTCGATTTACGAGTTTTTCCCGAGTGAAAGGACAGGGTCGAAAGTAATTAAATCACCACCAAAATAAAATTAATATATTACAAATTGAATAAAACAAATATTGATTCGATAACCGTTCAGTTAGTTGATCAAGATCATAATCCGATTGATAATTTTGGTGGGGCATTGACAATTCTGTTACATATTAAACGTTACGGGTCTTGAGATGGGGTTGAAATTCAATATAAGCCCGCTACTTCGGATTAGTACGACTAGTCATAAGACTAAAGTGCTACCAGCAACATCAAATCAAATAAAAAAATTGACGGTGAAGAATAAAAAAGTTTTGCAAGCTCTGGGTTATCAATTAAAGCAGAATGCCTGAAAGTGATATTTTAGATATAACTTCACAGTACAAGACGGATTCTAAAATTACAAAAATTGAATATCATTCATACGCACCGTATACAACATCATTTAATAATAATGATGAAATACGTATAACGACCCAGCAAACGGATGTATATCCATATCTACACGAAAGCTTTATTTTTTTGGAAGGAATAATTACTGATGCTACCAAAGTGAAACTATCTAATAACGGTTACTCCTACCTTTTTGAACAAATACAATTGGAAATCAATGGGATAGAAGTAGATAGCACACGTGCTCTGGGAATCACTAGCTCGTTGAAAGGATACTTATCCGGTACACCAGACAACTATAATTATTGTTATGAAAATTCTAGCTGGAATTTTAAAAACGCAACGCAATCGGAAAATGATAAAGGCGAATTTAGTGATTGTATTCCATTAAAATATTGGTTAGGTTTGTTTTAAGACTATAAAAGAATATTGGTGAATTCTAGATTGGAATTAATATTAACTCGAAGTCATAACGATTTAAATGCTTTAACTTTAAAAGCTGGAGTAACCGCTTCTGAGGGTAAAATCATTTTAAACAAAATAGTCTGGAAGGTTCCACATATTACTGTTGACGACGAAGAAAGGTTGAAATTATTGAAACTTATAGAAAAAGAAAAAAGTTTGTTTATTCATTATAGATCTTTTGAAACTCTTGAATATCCTGAACTCGTAACCACTAAAAAAGTTGTATTGAATTTGAAAACTGCTTCAAAATTAGAAAAACCAAAATT
>NW_021770540.1:1029115-1042450 GCF_005508785.2 Acyrthosiphon pisum
AAAAGGCTTTCGGATTGAGACGAGGAGAAAAATAATATAATTCCGAACGTTATGATTAACATTTTTCCTTTGATTTTAACAATTATAGAGTGTTTCATACGATTTCAACAAAACGAATAAAAAGGTAACAGGCATGCGTTATAAAATAAATTGATATATTTAGAAGTATTGACATCCTTAATCCGTAACTCTAAATATTACTGGAAATAATTATATAATTATATTGAACCGGAAAAATATGATTCAGTTGTTCCGGTAATTATAAATTGATCTATGTATTTAAATATACGGTAGTAGTGGCACGTAAAAGTTCCCGTGATTAATTTTCACAAAAAAAAATAATTTTAAAATGAATAAAAAACTAAAATTACCTATATAATATATCATGGGTGGCAAGCCATGGCTCTATTCATAGACACTTGCGGGCTGCGACACGCTTTGAAACTTGTAAAATGTAATAATAAATAATAAAATAACAATAATAGACTTATTATTTTTCATTATATTTTAGTGCTACGCAGTTCTTATCTCTGGTCACCACTGTTACATATAATAATATTATTATGTAAGTAGTGTGATATTGTCAATTCTTGGGCCCCAACTGTGGATACATTTGGAGGAAATGACATGATTGAATTGTAACCTCTAAAAAAGGTGGGTAAGTGGATGTCGCTCTGTTGTACATTAGGTTACAAGTAGGGTCACTGTCTAATGTATGGTATTTAATTTGAATTCAATGATAAAATATCATTGTATAAGAAAAACGATTCTGATCGGATATATTGATATATTTGATATATTTGGAAAGATTGGAATGCTTGATCTGTAACCTCTAAATATTGCTGGAAATAATTATATATATATATATATATAACAGGAAAAATGTGATTAAGTTTTTCCGGAAATTATAAATTACCATAAATAAATAAATGGAACAAAAGGAACAAAAAAAGTTCCTTGTGATTCAATTTTCACAAATAAATTCATTGTAAAATTTATAAAAAACAAAAATTACATACATTATATACAATGGGTTGCTCCATTCATAGATGCCTGCGATTTTCGTTCTAACTTGTTTGAGTTTAGGATAAGGTATGTTTGTAGATCAATCTGGAGTCAGGACAAAAATGACTAAGCTTCTTTTAGTAAGAAGTAGCATTTTGATAAATGCATGAGACGTACATATAAGTAATGTTGTGACTACAGTATGCTAAAATTCTGCATTACATAGTACATACAAGTGACCTTTTAACGCCACTGTTTAACAATATGTCGATATCCGATTCGGTTATAATTATATCGAGTAAAGTGGCTTGATTTAGTACATCACAAATACAGTAATGTTGTTGTTATTCCACAATATAATGATACTTTTATACAAACTCGTGGGTCTAGAATGAAAAGGTTCTAAATCGCATTATTTTCAAAAGTCACTTTTTCATTATTGACAATTTTTTTAAAAGCAAAAGGTTCTATATTGCCAAACATTAATATTCTAATATTGTATAACCTTTTAACTAAACATTTTATAATTATGTATTTTATTAATTTGTATATCAACCAATACAGCGATTTATTATTATAATGTTGTGAATTAAACTATACAAATGTCTGCATGCCTTAGAACTTTAATTTTCAAAAAATGTTGTTCAAGGAATAAAATGATTGAACTTAGACCTTAAAATTGCTGTCCTGGACAATTTCATAAAAACAATTTAGATCCTTCTCATTCTAGACCTACGCAATATAAAATTATACTCGACAGATACGTAATGAGGGAATGACATGCTTGAATTGAAACCTCTAATAACAAAGGTACGGAAATGTGTATACAATAAATTATATTAACTAGGAAAAAAATTTAAAAAAACTGGGCAAGTGGGTGTCGTTCTGTTGTTCAGAAGGTTACAAATGGGTCACTCTAATGGATGGTGTTAAATTTGAATTCAATGATATAATATATATCATTGTATAAGAAAAACGATTCTGAGCAAAAACAGTCAGTCAGCCTATGATATTACTAAGTACCTATATTTCATGATATTATTTTGAATAAAGTAGCTTATATATTATAATCTATTTATGTGGAACCTTCTTTTAAATGTTTAATCCTTAGCTATAAAAGTTGAACATTTTATACATTTTTAACTAAAAATAATTATTAAATTTTAAATTTGACATCTTTAGTCAAAATTTGAACTTTAAATGATTATAAGAAAAAATAGTGCCTATGTGTTTTTAATGATTTTTAAATGCAACTGTAACAATATATCTGGATCCTTGCATTATATTTTCACGCTTTTTTACCCAACAAATACATTACCCATCAAAAAAAAAAATTGAAAACTGACAATGACCGTAAACAGCTCAAAAGAGTCAAAATATTTTCAAAATGTTATGCTGTATAGAAAATGAAAATATGAACATTCAGTGAAATTGCCACGTATATATAAATTCGTTTTTCATGTACCAAAATACTAAGAAAAATATTCTGCTTTGGAATATAAAATTAAAACCCTATGTTGTCATTCAAAAAAGTAAAAAACTTATTCTTATTTTTGTATATTGTCATTGACTGACTGACGGCGGAAACAGAATTGAAACATTTTAACAGAGTAATGCTAGAGACACAGTGTAGATACCTTGGTTCCACGGACACACGGTTTATGACAATATGGGACAATACTAGTGACAAAAACCATGACACGTGTATGACCCTTGAGTTATTAACACGTTGATCGCCGACGTCGATTTGGCATGCGCACCACAGTGGCCGACATCATTTGACCTGTGGGCGACCGTCGCCAATTGTAAAATTAGTAGGTCTTACGGAATTGTCAATACGGTTATGAATGTCCTATAGAATTTTTAAATGTGTTGCTGAGTATAATAATTGTTATAATTGCTAAAGAAAAGGATATAATATATAGGTAATAATATGTTGTATTTAAGGTTCTAAAATGCCTAATTTAATATTTTGTATTATTATTTTGTACTTATAATTTAATCAATTTGGTGTTTCTCATGTTCGTATAAAATTAAGCTCAACAACATTGCAGTCAACTACTTTATTTTGTACATATTTTATAGCTAGCCGAAACTTTATATATTCCATAAAAGTATATATAGGGAAAGTTATTATCTTCTATTTTCTGCAAGACAAACCCTGATATAATATATGAACCCTGTAAACATTTAGAAAAAAAAAATCGTTACAATTAATACATAATAATTGTATAGTTAAACACACACCTTGTTAATTTTATATTTTTTATTTTTAATGATTAATAAAATAGTCCCACAATAGCATAACAATATTTAATGGATTTGTATTATTAGTCCTTAATATTAACTGAACAATAGTCATAAAATAATATATATTATATTAAACTATTATGGTTATTATATAATTATAGGTAGAATCAGTGGCGTATTTAGTATTTTCTGAAGGGGGCGGATGACAAGAATTTTAGCTTACAGATAACGATTTAATAATCATAATATAACAATAGACATTTAAAGAGCCATGGGGGCGGATTTATCCCCATATCCGCCCCTGGGTAGAATAGGTTATAGAATCATAAAATAATATACAATATAAATCCATTATGGTTATTATATAAATATATAATTATAGGTACATTTTGTTTTAGTGTATTTATGTAATATTAACGCTGTAGTGGACAGCTATCAGTTTGAATATTAAAACCCTTGATAAGTATAATCCAAGCATTACCATATAGATGTTTTTCTCTACAACATGCATTTTTTGTTTTCATAATATTTGAATTTGGTATTCCCAGGTGCAAACTACACATAAATATAATATTATTTTAGGTCAGGTATGGATCTGAAGTTTGTTTAAAGGGGTGGCGAGTAGGAATATTTTTGAGTGTTATATAAAGTACAATGAACATTTTATTTCTATATTAATAATTAATAATTAACTTATTCGAGTTCATATGAAAATCAAGTTTAGTTTAAATACGCTCAACAAACATTAATTGACAATTATTGTAATTAATATTATTAATTAAACAATCATAGGTATAGTTTATAAAAGTGACTTTTCCGAGTAGGTATGTATACTCAACAATATCGCGTTTTAAATCCAAAAGTATACAACTTTAAGTTTGGAATAAATGCAGTTCAGCATTTTTTTGTTTGTTCAAAATGCGTGTTTTGCATGCTTAATTTGATGGTACTTTCAAATAAAAACGCCAACCATAAATTGTAAGTTACGAAAAAAACATTTTTAATAGTATCTACATCCCCTCAAAATCTCAAATGAATCAGTTCGGCATATTTACCATAGACAAGTTTGGCATAAAAAAAGTATTTGGCTTGAGAAAATGAGGAAAATAAAATAAATACCAACGTTTTGATCATCATTTTGCATATGATTTCAACAATTATAGTTTGTTTCATACGTTTTCAACAGTAACAACAAACTCCCATGAGTTATAAAATATATTGATATATTATATTAATATGGATTGGCATGCTTAAGTTTTGACCTCTAAATATTGCCGGAAATATTTATATTAATATATTTAACAGGAAAAATGTGATTAAGTTATAACGGAAATTATAAATTTACATATAAATAAAGGTACAAAAGTTTGAAAAAAAATTACTTGTGATTCAATTTGTATTAATAACACCGCTTTAAAATGAATAAAAAACAAAAAATGATATCAATTTTATACATCAGAAATGGCCAATAATTGACTCAATTAAAATCCAATATTGATATATTTTGAGCGATTGACATGCTTGAGCTGTAACCTCCAAAAACGTATGAAAATATCAATACAGTTTTATTGAAAAAGATAACAAAGAATGACCGGGAATGATAAATTTCAAATGTCAATAGAATCGAATAAAATGAGTTACGTATGTTTCAATTTCCTCAGATAAAATCGTTGTTTAACGAACCAAAAATCAAAAGTTATACCTATATTATACAATATTATGTTAGTAGGATGAAGATGTTGGTATTCAGGGGCCTCAGCCTCAACTCCCTCCAACTGAGTTACTTTAAGGGGCCTCGCCTCAGATATTATTTAAGCGGCAAAATTTAGGCAATTTTTAATCTCATCTATAACTCCCGTGATCTAGATGTTAGTTGTAAATGATAATTAGTGTGATTGAAATTGTATGCAAATACAACTCTCGTACGCGCATGCATACTATATGAATTTTACAACAACTAAATTATTGTTTTGACAAAACTAATGTTAGTTGACATTGTCTGATTTTAATTCTGGAAAAATATTTGAATTAAACAGAAAAATGCATAAATCATTGTAAAACGTGGTATTGTGAAATAATAATTATTTTACGTTGAATGAATCACGTAGTATCTAAGTTTAAGTTATGTAAATACCTTTAATATATTTGGTTTAATAACTATTCATAAATATAATGTATGACACAAACAGATCTCGTTAATCGAAGGGTGAAAATGCAAATCGTGGTATTGCCAAAATTTTGAAAATCGAGTAAATCGTCGGTCTTATGGAAAAAAAAAATTGAGGAATTCGATTTTAAAGTCAGAATTAAATTAAATCGATTACTTTTGTGAATAAAATCGATTTTAAAACTGATGTTCAACGCATAATGTGATATTGCCAAATTTAATGTCAATGCAAAACGTAATACATGTTCAGCCGTGTTCAAGTCAAAACGTATTATTGCCCATGTTATTAGTATTGGAGCAAACTTGATATCATTGCAAAACGTGGTATTGCCAATATTACATTTATTCAAACCGTGGTATTGCCGACAATAATGCGTTTTGTATCAACAGAAATATGAACAACTTTAAAACGTGATAATATTGCCATTACTATTTCAAAACCTGCAAAACAACGTTTTGGTCTGAGACGACATTTTAAAAGCGTTAAAAACAATGTTTACGATTTAGGTAGATTTATTTTGACACTGTCAACCGTTCACTTTTAATTTTTACATATAAATAAACTTATTCTGAATGTTCATTGTCGTCAGAAAATGTGTTACAGTTTATAATATTATTCAACACTGTATTATAATGATAATAATATTATTATTTATTGTTATTTTTCAAATGAATCGTTACAAATTAGATTTAACATAAAAAAAATGAAAGATTGAATGTTAGAATGTGATAAATGATGTTTCCAAAAGCTTGAGCTTGTGAGGAGACAATAGTTCAAATGTTTCCTAATCTTATAAATTATACTTATCAACAATGTTAACAAATATACAGTAGAACCCGTTTAAGACGCTCTCCAAGGGACCAGTTAAAAATAGCGTCTTAAACAGGAAATCGTATTACGTGGGAACAAAAATTTTTTTTACATATTTTTTACAAAAATTTTTTTTACATATTGTACATATTAAACATGTACCTATTATGTTTATTTTACTTTGCTGAGTGAGTTATTACATTTATATTGCATATTATTTTATTACTATTAAATAAAATTATTTTTAAAAATATTATAAATATTATAAATATTAAAAATATTATAAATTACTATTAATTAATTTTTATTACTTATTTCAAAAAATCATCTATCTTCCTTTGTTTCATATTTTTTATGTTTTTTGCATACAGGAAGTTTTCAATTTTATTAAGATGATTTAACGATTCATCAGCGTCGTCAAAAGATGCAACTAATCTTCTTAGCTCATTAACATAATCAAGTGCATTTACTACTGGGAGAATCGGTGTTGTATCATCCTCTTCCTCGTCTTCGCTTTCTTCATCTATAGAAGTTACATCAGCCGGTGCAATTTTATCAGTAATTATCTGGTCAATGCTTCTAATGTTACTTGTGGCGACGTCCTCGTCAATTTCTGCATATCCTGGAAACTCCTCCAATTCTTGAAAATCTTCGCTGCTTTTCTCCACGGCACTGTAATCACCCTCAACAAATTTTGCTTTTCGAAAACAATTTTTAATGACATCAGCCGTAATTTCATCCCATGCTGCAGATACGTAGTGTAATGCATCGAGTACGTCAACTTTTTTCGCGGGATTTTTACTTTCCATTTCTTTCAAGTATCGTAAAACCAATTTTTTTCGATATTTTTGTTTTAAAACCTTGATAATACCTTGATCCAGAGGCTGTAATTTGGCTGTTGCGTTTGGGGGTAAAAAAACAAGTTTTATGTTTTCAAGTGGAATAGTAGTAGGATGTGCAGGACAGTTATCTACAAACAGTAAAATGTTCCTATTCTGTTTTTTAAAAGAGAGGTCTAATTGTTTTATCCAGTTTATAAAAATATCACCTGTCATCCAAGCACGATTTTGTGATACGTAATCACATGGAAATGTACGTACATTTTTAAAACAACGTGGAGCTTTACTTTTTCCAATAACTAGAAGTCTTAACTTTTGAGAGCCAGTAGCATTTGTACATGCCAAAACTGATAGACGTTCTTTACTTAGTTTGCCACCATGGCATTTTTCACGTTTAAACACCAAAGATTTATCAGGCATCAATTTAAAAAATAACCCAAACTCATCTGCATTGAATATATCATTAGAAGAGTATTCTTTTAAAATATTTGGCAAAATATTTTCACTCCATGCAGCGATATCAGCGTCATTAACGGACTCTGCTTCGCCACAAATTTGTCGATATACAATACCATGCCTTTTCTTGAACCGATCAATCCAGCCACCAGATCCAGAAAATTCATCAATATTAAGCCGTTTAGCAATTTCATGTGCTTTTTCGGTGACAATGTTATCATTCACAGGTAAATTTAAAGTACGTGCTTGGTTAAACCACTCCAACAAAATATGTTCTAGTTCATCGAATTTACCATGTTTTATTTTTTGTCGTTTACAACTACCGGTCATTGCACTGCTCTCAATTTTACTTCTGTTTGCCAAAATTGTTCGTAGGGTATATGCAGGTAAATCCATTTCTTTTGCAATTTCTTTTTGATTTTTGTTGACACTTTTTTCATCGTACATTTTTAAAATGTTTAACTTGTCAGTAACAGAAAGAGCTTTTCGTTTAATTCCTCCACGATCAGCCATAATTAAAAATTTAACTCGAACAATTTACACTTAAAGAGGATAAAATAAATTACACTTTACTATACGTCTTTATACAACCACTAACTTTTGTTAACTGGGGCCATATCCGATTATATTCCGATTACGTGAATAGCCATGTGTACTGTGTAGTGTGTCGTATCTAATCGTCTTATCGCCCGAAAACCAGTACTACTAACACGTACACACTATTCGTTATCGTTATTATTTAGTTACATAATATTAGTGATACGTATATACGATGTATTTTTATATTAATATAACTGACAAGGTGAGCGTCTTATCCGGGAACATAGAGCGTATTATCCAGAGTTAATTCTATGTTAAACGTTGTCAAAATCAAGGTACTCGTAAAAATGAGCGTATTAGCCGGGAAATCGTCTTAAGCGAGAGCGTCTTAAACGGGTTCTACTGTATATACTACTCGTGATACTATATACTTAAAACATACAAATATATACTACTATCACGTTTTCATGCATGGATTTCTGGATTATACTATTAATTCCGTTAGTGTGATAGTATGTTTGAATGTGAATAGCTCATAGGTTCGTGAAAAATAAAAAGTAGCAGTTATGGTACAGTCACTGCTTTTTTCTCAGATTTTTTATTGCAATAGCATCTTTAAAGTGTGAGATATTTTTCACAATTTAAATAATATCATTATTACAATTATGTCACCTATCTTCCCCACCCATTTCATAATCAAAAACTCTTGGTGTACGCCACTGCAGTCTGCAAGTATGCCTACTTGTAACAACTATAACAAGTAATACATTTAGTATTGTATCGGTAACATAATTTATTTATTTAGAACGGATTCTATTTGAATAATAATAACATTAATAATAATAAATTGTCGGGACTCGGTCCCGTGCCTCGCTAGAAAGGATAATTCAATTTAAAAATATAATTAATATTATATATATGATATTATAATATACAATAGGTAAGCGATGATCGACGGCCGGAAATCGGGGGAAATAATTCAAAAATAGCTAGATAAACCACAAAATAGTCAATACATGTATGGGGAATTTGTCAAAATGAAGTGCGATCGTTGACACTTGACTGCGACAAGGCGGTATTAACCCAGACAGCATTTTGTAATGATAATGTTATTATAGTATTATAATAACGTTATACTAATATTATTCGTTATTATAATGTTATAATAATCTTATTAAACAAAAAATTGCTGTCTGGGAATAAACATTATATTATGCCGCCGCCGCTGCCGTTGCCGCGTAGGCGCTGAGGTTGAGCCTTGCCTGGACAACATTCATTCTGATTTTTGGTGTCGTACAGTCTACTCAGTACTCACTCAAATCCAAAACTCAATGTAAGTACAATGTTGAATATTATTAAAACTATTAAAACTATTTTATTTGAAGTCAAATGTCAATTGTCAATAAACCTAATAAAATTATCAAAATGTTTGGGGCTAGCCATTTTGGGGGGGCTAAAGCCCGTTAGCCACCCCCTTGGGTGCGCCCTTGCTCA
Source organism: Acyrthosiphon pisum (assembly GCF_005508785.2). NCBI lineage: Eukaryota > Metazoa > Arthropoda > Insecta > Hemiptera > Aphididae > Acyrthosiphon > Acyrthosiphon pisum. Next base: position 1,038,678 of record NW_021770540.1, read on the forward strand.
TCATTTTTATACTTAATCACGGAATGTATATTTAATATACCTACTTGGTCATTTTACGACACCCCGCACCGACCAAAGGCACATCTTGTAGAAGGCCCCCTGGACTGTGAGAACCAACGACGTAGTCCGCCAGGGATCTGGTAAAAGAGGGGATAGGACTATATAGGAGCCCTGGAAGTGACCAGTATTCAGACGTGATTTCACCCACCGTACGTACACACCCCTGTACCTCTTCATTATTGATTAACATATTTTTGTATTACGACTTATTTTCGTTGACGACGTATTACGGGACTTAGAGAATATTCGAGCAATCGTTTATTTTCTAAGACACTGATTGTTCTTCATTAATTTGAAAAATCTCATAGTGTTTAAATTCAACTTGTTTATTATATTTTACAATTTTAAATAAATAATACATCAACCACACACTGTTGATCATTTTGACGCTACTACCATCATCCCATCCTGTCACCATCTCCTGTAAGTCGGGTGCACGCAACAATAGGTAAAAAAGGTATGTTAGTTAACTATTATTATGCGAAAAAATCATAAAACTAATTAAATAACAATAATACAAAATACTACAGCTAATAAAACACAAGATTAATTACGTAAGCTCCTTACAAAATTATCGTCATCTATCATATATGAAAATTTGAATGGATCGTAATCAGCTCCGATAACTTTGTGTAAATCGTTGTGTCTACCCTACTGCTCTTTATTATCGAAGTATCGACCGCATGTTGAACAGCGGTAGATATCTTCCACTGGTTCAAATCTAGAATAATATAATTATATTAATTAAGAATATTTTAATTATATTATAATTATAATTTGAATTTTTTCTGAGTAGAGGGTATTTAACGTTTTTGATGAAATGTTTGCAGTAGTAAATAATTAATATCAAATCTATTGCAATGGATAGAACGGTAAGACGGTGTGTCAGCCCATTGTTCTGTAATAATATTTTTAAATTACAAAAAAAAAACTAAAATCGTTATTCTCTGTAATAATATCTTTTAAAAAAAACAGTGTATATATATATTTTTTTTATTTTTTCCTTTATTTATTGATTTTCGAAAACTTATGAGAAAACTTGTTAAATATTTTAAATCCTGAGCTATAATAATTGACCATTTAACTATAAATAAAATGATGATAATTTTCAATATTATCAAATTTTCATTTCAACTTTAAATAATAATATTTAGAACATTTTGTGAATGCAACAAATATTTTAAGAAAACATATAGTAGGTATCTACAATTACTATTATTTTAATTGCAACGAAATAAGATCGTTATAATATGAGAATAATATGATAGTTTAAATGTGAATATCCAATGTCAAATTTCAAACACTCATTAAAAATAAGTTTCCGGTAAAACAATTTATTAAAATATTCGGAATTGTTTGAAATAATTATATCTCTCGACACCACCTATTATATTCACTGTCACGCCAGAAATGTTATTGAAGTTGAGAATTAGAGCATTATTTTAACAACTTATCGTGCACACAGACACAATAAATACATAATAAAAAGAAATACACACATACATATCAAAATCTAAAACACTATAATATCACAGCAAATACATTCCTCTTTAAAATATATATTACTTATAACTTATTTTTCCATAACCCAAGCTGATAATTGTACCTACAAAACTAAAAAAATTTAATCATACATTTCGAAGAACAACTCATTCCGCCACCTCAATGGATTTGTTTGAATTATATGTTAAATATATCTAATAGTTATCAATTTATACTTACGCGCTCAATACTTGTTTGGTACAGTTACGATGCGATTCTGCCGTCTCTTTCGATAACATGAAATGTTTACAATTTTTACACATAAAATATTCTCCAAATTTGGGGTCATTCATTTTAATAATACATCTCTTCATAGTAACTCTGGGCATATTGGACTAAAGAAAATTGATTTTTAGTTAATTATAATATACACTTCATCATAAAGAGAATAATAATAAAAAATATAATAATTCATTTTAGTATTTTGTTTTTATTCAAAACAACATTATATCATAAGGTCTTATAAATGACGCCATACATTTTTTTTTTTAATGTATAGCTGTATAGGATATGTAACAGTGTCAAAGTACTTCCCAGTAGGAATAAATGCAGACTTAAATCAACGGAAAATTATATGTTATTCGACGCTATATAAATAGATATTATATAATGACATTTTAATAGTATTATCAATTGCATACTATTAGGGTGACATGACGTGCAATGAGCCACGGGCTGTTGGCTGAACAAATACAATTTTTTTTTGATATTTGTAGAAAAAAGAAAAATTTAAATTTGAAAGTAGCCATAACCAGCTCAAAACGAGTCAAAATATTTTTCCAGCTTTTTTACCGAACCAATACAATTTCATTGATATTTATAGAATAAAAAACTAAAAAAAAGAAAATGTCCGTAAACAGCTCAAAATATTTTTAAAATGGCATGTTGTATAGAAAATTAAAATATAAACATTCAGTGAAATTTTAATGTATCTACAGTTATTTGTTTTTATATTACAACAAAATAAGAAAATCGCTGTATGAGAAATACCCAATGATGTAAAAATATGAACTTCATACACTCATAAAAATGTAATTTGATTTGACATTTTTATTTTTCATCAAGGTAGTAAAACTTATCTTGTATTATTTAAAAACTTAGATTTTTATGAATTTCTAACTCAAAATAATTTGCATATTTTCATGATTGTCATTATAACAATATAAGTATTATGAACCTTGTATTCACTTTTCAAGCTTTTTTTGTCAACAAATAAAATTTTATTGGAATGTATAAAAAAAAAATTGGAAACTGATAATATTTTGAATATTTCATAGTGTATAGAAAATGCTAATATAAACAACCAGTGCATATTTCATTTATCTACGGTCATAGAGTTTGTAATGATAGCCACTCTTCACAACTAGTTAATACAAGAACTAAGATGTGTGTCATCATCATGTCAACCTCAATATAATTTATTATATTATAACATTATATAATACGATCACACAGATATTTATATTATGATAAACATCTGTGGTCTTTTATGCTTATGTCCTTTACTCCTTCTATAGAAGTACCGTTATAATCTGTGCTCGGTTGATACCCTTCGACCACCGACCAGATTCATACAGAGTCAGTCCCTCTGCGTTCGCCCTTGATGGCAGTCATGCATAATAGGCTATGTTAATATATGTTCATTACAATATTTTGTATTTTAAATAATAAATATATTTTTTTAAGTATTTTAAATATATAAGTTGTGTTCTTGATTTAAAAAAATAAATTAAAAGTGGTTCAATATCAAGCCCATTTATTCTTTCTTTGTTCATCGAACGTCTAACGGATTCTCAATCAAATTAGGGTGAGTCAATTTAGCATATAATTAAATCCTTATATATATATATATACATATATATCAACGGAGGTGGATATATGTATATATATATATATGAGAAGGTAATAACTTGAAGTGTGTGACTGTGTACGCAATATACCTAGACAACGAATCATAAACAATAAAAAAGAAGTAAATATATATACACTGCGCGCACAGTCCATTTTCACGTTACTACAAGTGGCGCCCAAACTCGTGGCTCGTAACACGAAATAAATTTTTTTTTTTAAATAAATAAAAATAAAATAAATTATAATATAAATAATTAATGATATAAAATTTCATCACTTTATAAATAACAATGATGACGAACTACCGACTCGGAAAATTT
>NW_021770540.1:1042500-1045792 GCF_005508785.2 Acyrthosiphon pisum
TTCATCCCATGCTGCAGATACGTAGTGTAATGCATCGAGTACGTCAACTTTTTTCGCGGGATTTTTACTTTCCATTTCTTTCAAGTATCGTAAAACCAATTTTTTTCGATATTTTTGTTTTAAAACCTTGATAATACCTTGATCCAGAGGCTGTAATTTGGCTGTTGCGTTTGGGGGTAAAAAAACAAGTTTTATGTTTTCAAGTGGAATAGTAGTAGGATGTGCAGGACAGTTATCTACAAACAGTAAAATGTTCCTATTCTGTTTTTTAAAAGAGAGGTCTAATTGTTTTATCCAGTTTATAAAAATATCACCTGTCATCCAAGCACGATTTTGTGATACGTAATCACATGGAAATGTACGTACATTTTTAAAACAACGTAAAGCTTTACTTTTTCCAATAACTAGAAGTCTTAACTTTTGAGAGCCAGTAGCATTTGTACATGCCAAAACTGATAGACGTTCTTTACTTAGTTTGCCACCATGGCATTTTTCACGTTTAAACACCAAAGATTTATCAGGCATCAATTTAAAAAATAACCCAAACTCATCTGCATTGAATATATCATTAGAAGAGTATTCTTTTAAAATATTTGGCCAAATATTTTCACTCCATGCAGCGATATCAGCGTCATTAACGGACTCGGCTTCGCCACAAATTTGTCGATATACAATACCATGCCTTTTCTTGAACCGATCAATCCAGCCACCAGATCCAGAAAATACGATGTATTTTTATATTAATATAACTGACAAGGCGAGCGTCTTATCCGGGAACATAGAGCGTATTATCCAGAGTTAATTCTATGTTAAACGTTGTCAAAATCAAGGTACTCGTAAAAATGAGCGTATTAGCCGGGAAATCGTCTTAAGCGAGAGCGTCTTAAACGGGTTCTACTGTATATACAGCAAAAAATAAAATAAAAAGATAACATCGTAATAATATACAATTTAATGTATAACAAAAACAATTTATTTAGGATATTATTGAATAGAAAAGTACCTATATGTACACAACTAATTTTAATAACTAATCGATTTGTGAGATTATTTTGTAAATAACATTTTTTTTATACGAATTAAAGTTATTAAAATTGTTAATATCAACATTCAACATTAAATAGATTACAATAATATAAAATGATATAATAAGGATTTCGTTTACCGAATTCACTATTAGATTTAAACATTCGAAAAGTATTATTTTCAATTTGGCGAGTACAATAATTATGTTTAAAATTAAATTCTTTATGATTATAGGAGTATAGATTACATAATACTTCTATTATATACAGTTGTTGAAGTTTGAATAAACTATAAGTTTTATTTACAATGTCAGTATTTGCATTATACATATAGCAGTTTGAAGGCAATTCTTAGTAGTGAATTTATTGTGGATGTAAGTTTTTTAAGGTGAATATTATACGCTCCTCCCCAAGCTGAAAACGCAAGCTAAAAATAGGTTGAGCATGTGAACAAAAAACCATTCGCATGATAATTGGTAATAAGATATTCTTTAGGGACTTGAATTTATAGAAAATACTTCTATTTTTTTACAGTAATACCAATATCAGTATCCCATTTAAGTACTTGTCAATATTAACACCAAGGTATTTTATTGAGTCAACAGATTCAATATGAATACGATTGCAATTAAAACTATAATAATATGGAGTTTTCACGTTAGGTCATTTTACATTATCTATTTTTATATAATCGATAATTAAAAGCATTTTTCCTTTGAAACCATGAAATGAATACGACATGTTTTTTCATCATTTATTTCAAAAGAATTTGAACTAATCCATTTATTCACATCAGACATAATTTTCGTCGTTTTAGAAACTAGTTTGGCTTTATTTTGGTCATTAATTAGTATTGTGGTATCATCAGCAAAATACGCAATTAAACCATCACATTTTAATTCTAGGAAATCAATTATATATACAATGAAAGGTACAGTAGCTGAATAGATTATTTTTTTTCAACTCATTGACTAAAATTAGTTAAAAAACATATAATGATATCATAAGGAACAAAACATTAGGTTACAATTCAATTATGCCATTCTCTCAAAGCGTATCCACAGATGAGGCCCCAGAATTGTAATATTATCATATGTAACATTGGTGATCAGAGGTAAGAGCCACGTAGCACTACAATATTATAATGAAAAATAAGAAGTCTATTATTGTTATAGAAATTAAACATATTACAAGTTACAAAGCAAACCGGAGACCGCAAGTGTTCATGAATAGAGCCATGGTCTGGTAATTATATTTTGGTTTTTTATTCATTTTACGATTATTTTTTTTTGTAAAATTTGAATCACAGGAACTTTTTTGTACCGCTACTACCATTTATTTAAATATATAGATAAATTTATAATTACCGGAACAACTGAATCACATTTTTCCGGTTCAATATTTTTATATAATTATTTCCGGCAATATTTAGAAGTTGCAGTTCAAGGATGTCAATCCTTCTAAATATATCAATGTATTCTATACGCATGCCTGTTTCTATTTTATTCGTATTGTTGAAACACTACAATTGTTAAAATCAAAGGAAATATGTTAATCATAACGTTCGGCCTTATTTTATTTTTCTCCTCATCTCAATCCGAAAGCCTTTTTAGGCCAAACTTGCCTATGGTAAATTAATAATCGGCTTGATTTATTAAACATAATATCTTTTTTCTATTATTAATACTAATGTGCCAAATTTATATTTGTGGTTTCTTTGTAATGGAATTTGTACATATTATATTTATTACACTTATTACAGGGCGAATATCGCATAGTGATCGATAAAGTATATCCGTGTGAAACAACAAAAAACCATCCAATTCAATTTAATTGGTATTTAAGTTAAAAGACACCAAGCATAACGGAGTTAAAAGGCAATACGACATTTTTGTTACCTTTCGATGATACTCTTACAGTAAGTACATGTTCTTGTATAATGATTAATTTAAAAGTTATATAATACACAGAAGTTTTTGTACTGTGATATCTCGTAATTGAAAAAATTGGTATTGATAAATGTATTAAATATATCCTCCAATATATAATAGAATAAGTTCTGACTGGTTCATGATCAACGAAGGGCCGAAAATATCGAACTCATTAATTTTAATTTTCCATTCAAGTTCATTATAATTATAAAATAGAAATTTCACTGTAAGTCTATACGACTGTACACAATAGTACTTGGTGTGTATCTACCATAATTAAAAAAAAACATAGTTACTCCATTGGTTAGACCGCACATTATATTTTCATTAAAATTT
>NW_021770540.1:1046397-1048282 GCF_005508785.2 Acyrthosiphon pisum
GGATGGGTGCCAAATGCATTTATTCTCAACACAAAAAAGGCATGCAGTTATACAAAACATCTCGGTGGAAATGCTTGGATTAATTTTATAGAGGGTTTCAACATTCCAACTGATAAATGTCCGATTCCAGTGGTAATGTATAAAAACATTAAAAATAGTTACATAATTTATAATTTGTTTATTCATTTAATTTATTTCAGTATAATTCAATTATAATACAATAAAAATAATAATAATATTAAGAGCTGATATGTTAGTATACTGAGTTAAGCTTGTATCCGGTATACTGAGTTATTCTATTGGTAATCAATATACAATAGTATATTCCTTAGATATTTACAATTATACATAACCAATTCGATTGATACACAATACATTCTAATCAAGGTCATCAACTATTGATTCTTTTATATGAGTATTATTAGTTATATTATTGGTTTTATTAGACCGATTTTCACATAAATGTCTAATATTTGAAATTTGAATATTTGAAGTCTAATACTTCTTTACATCATTTCCCAAATTGTTGAATATAGATAGGTAACAAGTAATTGGGAGAACATATTATAAACTGGTCAATGTAACATTATGTGATTTTATATACTTCCCTGTCTATCTTCGATCTTGTGTATGTGCTATTGTAAAAATCTTATGTTAATTTGTTTAATGTACAATTTATAGACAGATTGTATGTTTATGAGGCTAAATAACTAAAATATTGGGTACGCCGACGAAAGACAGTAAGCTATTTTTATTTTATTTTTTGAGTTATATGTACTGTATTTATGTTTTTTTTAATTCTGCCTCCCCAGCATGTTTTACCGTTTGATAAAATTGAATAAAATAATGCAATATACTCGTATTAAAAATATTTTATTTAATCAACAATGCTTTTATAATAGAGTAGTTAAACTTCTCATATTGTTGTCAACATTCTGTATGTTTGTATTTGACGATTTTAGATCAAAATCTCTCGTCATTCCTAAATATATAAATGCTAATACCATCGTAATTGGTTTACAGTTGTAGCTGGTTATTAAGTGTATACCAATGATATTTAGATTTAAATTTGATTTCATAATATTGACCAAATGACCCAGACATTGTATTGACAAACGTATAATCAGTACAATATTATTTTTGTGTTAGTTTACAATACTAACTAAACTATCAGCGATTTAACTTGATTAAATTATAATAATTAATTATAAAATAAACAATGTTAGCACTTGTCTATAAAAGTATTAGGTGAGTTTGAGTACAGTTGTAACAATATTATGAACAATCTATTTTAATTAGGAAGCTAACTTTTTTTCTTTGATTAAATTGTTATTCTGTTATGTAACATGTTTCTGTCATATATAAATGCGTTTAGACTAAACTTTTTAAAAATTGTTGAGTAAATGGGAATAAAAAAATAGTCCAAATGTATAAATTGTAACGTTGGGGTACAGTTATAAAGGCGATTGTAGTGGGAGAAATAAAAGATCGAATAGTGGGATTGTGGAGATTTTGAGTGAGACGTGTATATTATTATATTAAATACGGTGTGACAGACCCTACGTGTATATGTGTGTGTATATGCACGTGTCTGGGAGTCATGTAAAATTATGTTGTTTAAGAGTCTCCACATAAGATCGTCCTACTACTGTGTTATACCTATCTGCCTAATGATGTGTGAGTTATCTACGCTTATTATACAAATATTCAACTTACCTTGCGCGTAGAATGCTGCAGTTGGTTCTTTCGAGTAGTTAGCAATTTTTCGGGGTCGTGTTTGACAGTCGATATCACGATGACAATATATGTATCTTGGTTTATATAATCTGTAGAATTTCGTATGCCTTACACTTTTTTATAATTGTGACTATTACCATGTGCTCTC
>NW_021770540.1:1048332-1052042 GCF_005508785.2 Acyrthosiphon pisum
AGCTGACAGCATATATAAGGGAGACAGGAGCGCAGCCTGATCAGATGTACCTGGACCAGCAAGACCGAAGTCAATTCACGCCACCAGCCATTATACACCGCTACACCGCTACACCGCTACTACCACGAAATCATTCTACATTACTACTATATTTTCATAATTTGATTGTTCTAAATTATTAAAACACATTTTATTACTTTGAAATTAGTATTATTATTTCAAACTACATCATCGTTTGGATTCTGAAAGGGCTGCACGTAACACTGGCGCAGTCGGACTTGATTTCATTCAAAGGAGGCAACCATCAAAGGCTACAGTCAACAAGGAGGAATTGATCACTCTTCTAAGGCGACAACTCCGAGGAAGAACCAACAACAAACAAAAAATTACGCTGCAGTACCATCAAAAACCATACATCATGTCATCAGCATCGAGGAACACCGCTTTATTGTAAGTGGATAATTATTTTTGAATTTGTTACATAGACGTATGCAACATAATTAAAACATAAGTACCTAATATTAAGTAGTCGAGTATAAGTATAATGGTGTAAAACGTATATTGAATTATTATTGAAAATATTATTATTGAAGGGCATATTATTGAAGTTATTATTGAGGTTATATTGAAGTTATTATTGAGGTTATTATATTGAAGTTACTATTGAGATTATTATTGAGGTTATTATATTGAAGTTATTATTGGAGTTATTGAATTTATAAAGGGTTATTGAATTATTATTGAAGTTTTTATTATTGAATTATTATTGAAGTTTTATTAAAGGGCGTATTATTGAATTATTATTGAAGGGCGTGATATTATTATTGATTTATTAAAAGGGCATTTATTGAATTATTATTATGAGTATTGAGAATAACGTATTAAATGAGTAGTGAAGCAATTTATTGACAAAAAAGGTACATCTCCCTTGAAAGTAGCTAATTCATTGTACGACACCGGTGTAGGAAACGAATTAAACGAAACAAATAGGAAAATTTAATTATTAAGCCCGATAGAAGCCCCAATCGAATTATTAAACATTAAATTATTATGCACAGGCATAGACGATATCTATCAATTCATAAATGCATGCGACATGGCTGTAAGTCTAGTAGAAGAGACAAGCGCACCAACACTAGTCAAATATATTACCACAAGGTTAACAGGTAGAGCGTTGGAAATGATTAAATATAAAAATGTATCAAAATGGTCGTTTATTAAAAGTTATTTAACAGACGCATTCGAAGTAACTGCTACAGCCTCATCCTTACAAATACGACTAAATTCGATTAGGATGCATAATAATGAGGATGTAAATGATTATTATCATAGAGTAGAAAAATTATATTATCAATTATGTACACTTAGTACACTAGGTAAAACAGAACCGGAAGCAAAAGTCATACATGAGACGCTTAAAGAACAAACGTTAACAATCTTTATTAAGGGATTAATAGAACCTATCAGGACGATAGTGAAATCACGAAATCCGAAAACTCTTGAAATAGCAAAACAATTATCAAAAGCTGAAGAAATTGAGTATAGGACGGAAAGGGAAAGTTATAGGTATAGGAACGGAATTCCAACCCAAAAAAGTAATTTTTCGTATAACAATAGAATCAATCATCAGAGACCAAATGGTACGAATTTCAATGACAGGAATTTTCGATCAAACAATTTTTCAAGACCAAATAATTTTATGCGCACAAATAATTACCCGCGAATGAACAACTATTCTCAACCGAATACATACTACCAACAGGCCAGTAATAAAATGCGTTGATATGTTGTGCGTTGAAGTAACTGATGATGATCTTAATTAGAAGGTACAACTACACAACAAACCGTAGTAGCTGACATTGTTGAATACATAGCAGGATTTATTGTTCGGAAGTTGGAAAAAAAAATAATTTGTGATGACTGCATAAGAAGTTTGACTTGGACCCATTCTGAAGTAGGTTCTCTAATAAATATCAAAAATTGTGGGGGATTAAGAAAACCTTCAGTGGATGTCATCCACCTGTGCCAAGTAGCAGAACGAGTTTTTAAAATGTACCAAAGTAGACTATCAACAAGCAGTAATATAATTAATTTTCTTATTATAAAAGCAACTTCGCGAATAAGCATAAATAATTTTTTTTTATCTATAGCTGAACACATATTAAATCAAGAACCATGAAATGACCACCTTTTACAAATAGTATATATTAATTTTTAAAGTTATTTTAGAATATGTATACATCATTATTGTATGAACGAAAGCCAACCAGATGATCGTATTAGATCTTTTTTAACAAAAACGATTCACTTTAAAAATCAATAAGATATTAATATATTAAGATATAATATCTACTAGGTACCAAAGTTAATTTTTTGTACTATGTAATTTTACTTTTAAAATATCGACGTATTGTCAAAAATTATTTTATATAATTAATTAACTTTTATATTATATGTGTATACAATACATACATATTAATGATACAATATAAATATAATTTAATATGTGTTTTTGAAAATGTTCTATTTTGTTTTGTCAGAAAAATAAAGTACAAATTATTTACATTTATACCTATCGTACTATTGAACCTATACCATTCATCCGTTTCATCTATAATATAAATTGAGTATTGCTTATTTCAATATTTTCTGTAATATCACAGTTTCACTACTAGGTAATACTTACTAATACTTACTAGGTAATAGATATCAAATAATTTATTTTGCAATTATAAAATAAAATAAAACCATGTTATAATATTTTATATTTTATATAATATATTAATATTTAACATTTATATTATTATCGTGATCATCCATAGACAAATTATCATGTTATCACCTCCAAATTTTGCTTGTCATTCCATGATATCTAATTTTTTGCTCTATGATTTTCTTAAACTATGCTCTATCTCTTTCACATTCATGTTTAATATCTTTGAATTCTTTCTAACAATGTTGGTCTCACGGTGACATAGGCGGGGTGTGTGGGGGACGCAGTCCATTTATTAATATGTCTATGGTCCGTCGCAATGTTTACAAGTTTTGTATTTATTATTATTTTTAATCATATGCGCGAGCCCCCCAATTGCCAGTATTTATTTATTATTCGTCGTCAAATCGTCTCGTTTACGTACTTTTTTTTGTAATATTATCTTTGTTGGGCGCTATTTCCCGTGTTAAACGTAATATTTTTTACAAATTATTAATTATAATATCGTGGCCGCAGTAGATCACTGTTAATTATATTTTAATATTTTATATTACCTAGGATAGGCAGCAGCTGGCCAGCAGGCATAGCCAAATTGTGAGTTTATTTAATACATTTATTTATTATTACTTTTTCTCAACAGCTCAAATAGCTGTATATTTATTATTTATTTATGGTATTGGTAAAAGGGCCGTAATCTATTGTTTTCCGTATTATCTATTTGTTGCTGTGAACTTTTTCCATACAGTTTATTCGAGATATTTAGTATTAGTATGTTAGTTATAAGTAAAAATAATATTATTATTTATTATGTTACATCAATGTTCTTATAATAATTATGTATATTTATATTTTAATAAGTTATTGATTTAAATAAAGTTAACATACGCTTACATAATTATAAGGCAAAATCATTATTTATATTGCGTTTATAAATAATATTCAGTGTTTAGTTTTTTTATAAATTAAAATACTTAAGGCGCATTTTGAAGTTTCGCCC
>NW_021770540.1:1052967-1054625 GCF_005508785.2 Acyrthosiphon pisum
GAATCAAACCGAAGGCAATCAAAGAAAAATCAAAAGAATTTGAAAAAATTACCAAAATAAGAATCTACTACTTGAACGACAAACTAATATTTAATATATTAATACCATTAGTTAACGACATTGAACTTATATTATATAAGTTAACACCAGTACCAATGCATCATAAACAAGATAATGCCAGTGGATGGTATCTAATGGACATTACTTATAATATGGTTGCTACAACCCTAGATAAAAAAAGGTTTACTACATACACAGATCAACAATTAAACGACTGTAAGGACACCACAATTTATAAAATATGTAGAACACCACAACCTATACAAGAGAACAGCGAGCGACAACCATGTGAAGTGCAAAACTTCATAAGAAACGAAACATATTCTAATCCTGAGTTATGTACAATAAGAAAAATTAATTTACAGAGAAGCATATACCAAAAATTGCAAAATAGGAATACGTGGATTCATGCAGGTAAAGAAACACTAACAATAAGTTGTACAGATTTACCAGAACCATTCATAACAGAAACAAACGGAGCGGGAGAAATAACCATAAGAGACAACAATTGCCAAGTATTCGGAAGAGATGCAGTATTAGTCGCCACAGAAGATATTATGAATAATAAAAATAAGGACTTCATACCTATGGCTAACATGAAAAATATTTTGGAAAAAATACCTGAAGATATACACAAATTTGAAGCAAATGAAAAATTGGAAAACAAACCAACTATGCAATTAACAGATTTACGAGACACATCCAGATCCTTAGACGAGATACAACAAATGATTGAACAAGAAATTTCAAGAGAACAAAATCAAAAACACCAATTTATACATAGTAATCTATTATATGTAACAATATTACTAGCAGCACTATCTCTCATACTCATAATAGCAATATATATATTAATAAAATGCAAATATATTAGTAACGGACAAATAAGAGATATGCCAGGAAGGATAGTTAGATATAGAACACCAAACAGAAGCGATTACGTAAGAGGATTCGAAGAGACATCATTCACCGCACAACCATCACCAAGATAAATAAAATAAATAAAAATAAATAAATATTATTAATAGTTACTAGTCATAAAAAATTATTTAATATATTAAAATTAATTAAATAAATTAAAAAAAAAAAAAAACAAAAACAAATAAATACTAAGTAATAAGTAAGTAATAAGTAATAAGTTAATAATAGAATTAATGTACGTTATAATAATGCTCTGCTCGCGACTCACTATTCCTCCAAAACCTAATTTGTGGGAAAATCGATTCACCCTCTCTTCTTCAACATATTCATTTCAGGGTCCCTGCACGCCATACTCGTAACGTTGCCCCTTTCGCTATACCAACAGTAAGCGCCAACTATCTGTCTAACGAACCCCTTACTCGTTGTATGAGACAAGCGAATCTTGACCCCTCTTTCTCTTATCTACTCTAGCTTATTTGTAATTTCTGTTGTAATTGTATATTGCTGTAAGGTTGTTATCATTTGTAATCTTAATAATGTAAATATTATCTATGTTTCTGTATTTAAACTGGGCTTCCGCCCGTCTTATTAATAAATAAAATAAAATAAATAAATAATAATGATTATGTTTCAGAAAATAACAAGAGGATAACGAAAAATAAAATAATTAAAATAAA
>NW_021770540.1:1054675-1055887 GCF_005508785.2 Acyrthosiphon pisum
AATTTAATCAGTCTTTAAGTTACTTTTTCAGATTATATTGACTGAAAGTGATTCCAAAAACGAGTTGACCCCTTCTTCCAATTGTTGGTTTTGGTAGACTACATATAATATCAGATTCTGAAACTTCATCTATATCATCGGCAATAGGATATACAAAAGTAGTAGAATGTTTATTCTCAGACTTCAGTTTGACAAATTTTATTTTATGCTTACCATCAAAGACTTCTTTTATAATACCTACATAATGTAATGATTTTGCAGATTTTCCTTCAAGCTTATATTTAATTAAAACCCAATCATCAACACAATTTTTTGTGCGAAACATATATCCTTCTTCTGCTAAATCCTCTTCTTCTCTTTCCAATTCATTTAATAAATCACTGATTTCAGACACTCCACTGACAAAACTTATATTTAAGTTTTCATTAGGTTGATTCAAATTTATATCTATAACGTCTTGAATCTCTTCTTCATTTACAACTTCTTCAGACTGTTTTTTTTTCTTGTTGTTTTTTGGTTTGTCCTTTTCTTGTTCTTTTGCTTTTAAAATATTTATAACTTCTTCAGAAGTAATAACTGTAGCTCCGCTAGTTACCTGCTTTCTGGTAGTTTTCTCTACGGCAACTTGCTTCATAGAAATCAATAATAGCTCCTCAAACGATTTACTATTATTTAATATTTCTGTTTCTGCATTTTTTTCAGTTGACGTTGAAGCTTGATTTGAGTTGAAATTGTTATTGCTGGCAATACATGTTGATGTTGAAGCTTCATTATAGATAACTAAGTCATTATACATTTCGGTTGTTGAAGTTTGATCATCAGTAGTTTGGTTATTTTCTTGGGTGTTACTAACTTCCCACCTACTTAGACTTATAGGGTCAAATTTAGATTTATCAACTGCATTTCGGTTAAAGGGATAAATCCCTGCTTTTCTAAACCCATTTTCTATTATTTTTGTGTCTAATTGTGCCCAAATACTGCATATAATTCTCGAGAGATCTTGTTTGGGAAGTTTTTGACCTTGATGACTTCGGTTCCATGAACATAATCGTTGATCCCATACTGTTTTAATTGATTTAAAAACTGATAAGTCCATTGGTTGTAACAAGTGACTTGAATGTGGTGGCAACAATATAATTGTAACATTGTTGTTTCTAGCAATTTCAACTAATTTTAAATCTACATGAGATGAGTGTCCGTCATATATGAGTA
>NW_021770540.1:1057375-1058538 GCF_005508785.2 Acyrthosiphon pisum
ATTAGGCCAAGGTATTTTAGCTCCTTAACATTTTCAAGAATAACAGATTGCGACTTACATGTATTGCTAAAAGCTGAGACACATTTTAGTGAATGGACTATTAATTTGTTAGTATTCAAGGTATTACACTTTTGTGGATTAAACAGAATGTATTTGGATTTCAAAAAGTTTAGTTTTAATTTATTTTTGCAAAACCAGGTATAAATATTACTTAGGATTTTATTTGCTTCATAATACAAACTATCTGTTGTTCGTTCAGATAATAAAATCGCAGTATCATCAGCAAAGCTTAGAATTTCAGTATTTAAATTATTATTGATTTTAAGGAGATCATTTATAAAAGTTATAAATAATAAGTGACCTAGGACTGTGCCTCGTGGTACACCACAAGAAACTTCTAGAATATCACTATATGTATCATTTAGTTAAACTCTTTGAGTTCTATCACCTAAGAAGGATTTAATTAAATTATTAGGTAAACCACGAATACCTGCGTTTTCTAATTTAAATATCAATAGCTTATGATTTACACTATCAAAAGCTTTCTGTACATCTAAAAAAATACCCATTACCTTATTATTATTACCAATATTATTCTTAACAAAGTTGTCTACCTTAAAAAGTGCATCTATATAGTAGATAGTATAGTATATAGTAGATAATCCAGGCCTGAAGCCAAATTGACATTTGGAAAAGAAACATTTTTTATTTAAAAAATCAAGTAATCTGTTTTTATACATTTTTCAAAAATTTTTGATAATGTTAGAGATATGGATATCGGCCTATAATTGCCATACTCTAGTTTGTTACCTGCCTTAAATAAGGGAATTACAATACATTTTTTGAAATTTGTGGATATTTACCTGTTGATAGAGATTTGTTGAAAATAATTGACAATGGTACTGAAATGGTTTTACATGTTTTTTTTAGTATGTAATTAGACAAATTATTTTCATAAAAAGAATTATAGTATTTTATTTTATTTAAGTGTAACATTATTTCATCACTATTTATGGGTTTAAAAAAATTTATCATATTTTATGAATTATTAACAATTAACAATATAAGGTGTAATTTGTATTTGATTTAATTTTAAATTTTTATTTGACAACCAAACGTTATAATAATTGAGTGTATTATAATAAATATTAGTACCATAATAT
>NW_021770540.1:1058638-1061831 GCF_005508785.2 Acyrthosiphon pisum
TATAAATTGAATAAACTGTTTGTTATTTAAAAATAAATACGAATATTTTAATATTTTAAAATAATAAATATAAAATTCGAAAATATACCTAGGGTAATAAAATTACTGAAAAACTAAAAATTGTCGTTCGACGATCAATTGTTCTGGCGTCCAATTGTATTCACGATCAATTCGCTCGCGATCAATTCACCGTCGACCAATTCACCGGGTACCGTTCCAAACGACTGTCAAACAAGTACCTAGCTAGAAACTGCGCCACGACAATATTTAATTTTATCACATAAATTTAATCCTGATTCTAAATGATTAATTTTTTTAATATAGACTTCCGAATTGATTACTTTACCATTAATGTGAAATGTTGTAGAGTCTAAAGAAAAAATTCCAATTGACCAAATTGGACCTAACATTTTTAATAATTATACGTGTAAATATAAGCAGGTTTCAACATATCTCATACTGTGAAGTACAAGCGGGCCTAGCTTATGAAAACTAATAACAGAATTATTGCTTTAATCATATTCAATATTTACAAACCAATTAATTGGAATAAAAAGTTTTTTAATATTTTAACATTACTGAACACTGGGTACAAAATATTACCACCAGAGTGGATTTAGGATGGGAAGATCGACTATAGATCACATATTTGTTATTAGACAAATCATGGAGAAATATTATGAGTATGCGTGAGATTTACATATGATCTTCGTCGACTACAAACAAGTATATGACAGCATTATACGAAAAGAACTATGGAGGACATTAGCATACTTGGGAATACCAAAAAAGTTAATCACACTGGTACAAATGTGCAACGCAGATACCTATTATAGCAGGATAAAATGTAAGAATGTATCATCACACACCTTTAAAATTGAAAATGGTCTACGCCAAGGGGATGTTATGTCACCGGTATTATTCAACCTCGCACTAGAAAGTGTGATATAAAAAGTACCGCGAACAGAAGATCTAACATTAAAAGATGGAAATATAATTCTAGCATACGCGGATGATATTGTGATTATAGGAAAAATACAAGAAGAAGTGAAAAGGAGCATGATAGAAATTATGAAAGCAGAGGAAAGTATCGGATTAAGAATTAACACAGAAAAAACGAAATACATGAAAATGACCAGAAAAGTAGGAACTTTAACTATAGATATAACTATAGATAACAGCCAAATAGAACAGATAAGAGATTTTAAATATTTAGGAGTGACGTTAGACAAGCAAAATAACACACATGGAGAAATAAACATAAGACTGGCCGCAGCAAATAGAGGTTACTTTGCTCTAGCAAACCTATTTAGATCAAAATTAATATCGAAAAAAAACAAAAGAACAACTATATATTAGCTATGTGAGACCAGTACTTTCATATGCATGTGCCACTTGGGCAACAACGAAAGGTGATGAAGAGAAGCTACTAAGATTCGAAAGAAAGATACTAAGGAAAATACATGGCCCAATATATAGTCAGGAAGAACAGAAATGGAAAATAAGATCAAACAATGAATTAAGGGCGCCAAAACCATCAAAATGGACTTACTGCTTATTTGATAAGCACCATCAGAAGCAAATTTACAGTATATCCATTTCTAGGGAGATACTGTATATTTTATTCTAACGAAATGTCTTATAATAGGGAGATACTGGTTTTTTTTTTTTTTTTAAACTATATAATATTATAAGGGAAATTAATAGAAAAATCTATAAAGTAATTACTAATTTTAACATATTTATATAATACATTTAGTACAATATACAATTATTTATATAAATAAATAAATTGCAAACACTTTTGAGCAAGTAAGTACTTTTTACTTTAAATTAACAATTTATAAAATAATTTAATTAGACTGACATTTTTATAATAATAACTATACTCGCGCCGGCGAGAGAACGCTACTCGTTGGCGCATCCAAATGACGGAGCTCCGTGGTTTCGTACCCAAATTTCTCCCACTCTACCACCTAGGCGCCGCAGTAAATTCTCCCACTCGCTACGCGTGACCAGCGGCGGTGACGGCGGCCGCGACGGTAGCGGCGACGGTGGCGGCGGCCGCGACGGTAGCGGCGACGGTGGCGGCGGCCAGAGTTGACGGCGGCCAGCGTTCAGGAAGGTTAGGTGGTGGGAATGCGCGAGATCGGACGAATTTTGGTCGCCGCCCAAAAGCGTTCTCTCGTCGGCCCGAGTATATCATTATATAACATTTTTAATTTTCGTTGTCACTGTATAAATCTGGTGCTTCAATAGCACGCGGAAAATTTAGCCAAAATTGTTTCCTTGTTTCTGGCATTAAAGAAACTAATGTTTTTATGATACTTTCCTTTTTGCTTGGATGAATACCTAGAACTTTAGTTTTTTGGTCTGGTTTTAATATTCCATTTTTATTGATGTTGTTTTTTAAAAAATCAAGTTTTCCAAATGGACAATATTCACTATAGTCAGTTTTGTAAAGCAAATAATTCAACCCTCTTTCTGCCTTTATATGAACAATGTCACTAAGCATTGGTCTTATATTTTGCTAGTTCAATTTGTAAACAGAACATTCTGATTTCCAATCATAGAAGTCTTTGAGAGCCATTACTTTTGCATCTACATGTCCACTATTGGATTTACGGATAACTTTTTCAAAGTCCATAAAATCATATACTTTACCGGTTTTTTTCAGTGATAACTCGACTTGGCGATGGAAACTGTCAGCAGACATGTCCAGGCTCAAAGTAGAACAAATTAATTTCAGTAGTTTCAATTTCATATGAATTAATAATATAAATCAAGAATGTCAGTAGGCACCATTTTTTATTTTGTGCTGCACAGTTATCCATCCATATTGAAATACTTTTAACATCTTTATTACATAAAAGAAACTGAAAAAAACAACTTGTCAAATCTTCCTGTTTTCTTCCAGACACACCTTCATGTCATTTGATAGCTAAAGGCTAATTTTATTATTTTTCCTATTGGCACAAAACTTTCATTGAATACTATTATTATTTTAGTGAATATAGCTGCTTTGAAACATTCCATGCGAGGTAACATAGTAACTTTCTGAAGATCAACAGAAACAGTTAATTTAGAATCACTATTTAATTCTTTTTTATGACTTTCATACAAGGATCTTGCTTGTGTATATAACTCCTCATTCCTACATTTTTCCCATCTAGACTTTTAAACGAATATTTTA
>NW_021770540.1:1061931-1071220 GCF_005508785.2 Acyrthosiphon pisum
TGTTATATCTATCTGCCTAACGATGTTTAAATTATCTACGCTTATTATACAAGTATTCAAGCACTTACCTTGCGTGTAGATTGCTGCAGGTGGTTCTCCCGAATAGTTAGCAATTCTTCAGGGTCGTGTTCGACAGTCGATATCACGATAACAATATATGTATCTTGGTTTATATAGTTTGTAGAATTTCGTATACCTTATACTCTTTTATAATTGTGACTATTACCATGTGCTCTCAAGATTCCTACATCCGTGGCAAATGTACATAAAGTCATATCGCCACCCGAATGTAATTTACGTTAATGAGCATTCTGTTGTGGTGAACACTTGTGTACCAAAAATGGGTGTTAAATATTCCTACATTCGTAGCAAGAGTACATATAGTCAATTCGCCAACCGAATGTAATTTAAGTTAAATGAGCTCTTACTACTATACTTATATTCTAAAATATTGCTATGTTCGTGTTCAAAGTGTATTGTGTAATAATAATGTGTTTAACGGGATTATGATATGATGATAGTCACAGAACTTTATGATTTTAAAGATCAATAGGTAGGTGAATAGGAAAAAAGTAAGCAATGTGAATTTGCCTGATAGAGAGATAACTAGTTCAGACAGTCATAATTAATGCTGAGACAATCCAACATACATATACTGTACACGCATATACGCACAACTATAAGCACTCCTTTGAACAGTGTCGTGAAGTTGACTGGCGTGGACCTTGTGCATGGGTCTTCTTCTGAAAGGTACTGGCGTTGAGTCGATTCTGTAGGATCCTTATATAATGTGGCTTCGGTGTGATCCCTTCTTCTGATATGCATTGATTAATACGTGATGTTTTTTTTCTTATTTTAGGCGGTGCGACAAAGGTGTCACTGGTAATTTATTGTTTTGTTTTGACCGAACGTCTTGATTGGAAAATTATCGAGGGGGTTTCGTAGATATATAATATTTATGTGTATATTATATACATCAAAATGCATTTATGGTTTTATAATATACGGTGTCATCTGGCGCCGCTGATAATTGATTATGTTGTTTTTCTTAAATAGCTGAACGGAGAGGTGTTGAATATTGTTTATGTGTTGCACGTGTCGAGTGTGTATGTTAGGAGTGCGTATATATATATTTATGCGTAAATCGTACGTATATGTGTGTTGAACAGCCCAATACCTCATATGGACCGTCGTCACTAGTTATCCCGTGTTTTTATTTAAGTCTAGATATTGATTATTACACTAATAATTAGTAATATTTTAAGTTTTTAATAAGATACTATTTTATTATATTATAATATTATACAGGAAGTTACAGTCAATAATGATGTTGTCTATACATTAGATTCTGCTTCTAAAACCATTAACGAAGATTCGGTAAAATATTTAACAATATAGATTTTTTTTTCTTATAACTTTATAAGACTTCTAAATAATTTCAGGTAACTCAGTGGCCACAAGATTGGACCTTCGAGCAGTGGCAATCAAAAAAAGAAAATATGCTTGGATGAATTGTCACAATGGTAAAACTGGTTGCTCTAATTGCCAAAAGTTTGGTAATAAACACAATTCTAATAATTCTGCTTTTGAAATATCGCCAGAGTGATCTCTTAGTCTTATTATTGGGGGAGCTAGTAATAATAAAAAGACTAGACTTTCTGTTCTACGGAATAAAATCAGAAAGCATATTATAACATCATCAGCTCATAAATGTGCTACAAATATATTAATTGAAAGAGAATCTGACAAATTAAAAAATCAATTTTAAAATAGTTCATATAAGGTTCATAAATCTACATTATCAGTTTTTAAAACAGCTTACTATATAGTAAAAAATAATAGACCTTACAATGATCATTTTAAACTTTTGGAGTTGCAAGCACTTAATGGTATTGATATTGGGAATACGCTTCATTCAAGATTTTCATCTACTTCTATTATATCTTACATAGCAATTGAAATGAAAAAAAAAATAGTGCGCAACATTGTTCAGTCTAATTCAAAATTATCAGTTTTGATTGATGAATCAACCACATTGAGTACAAAATCTGCTATTTTATATTTTTAGCCCTTGTTGAACTTGAACATCAAACAGCAGAAAATATAGTTACCCATCTTATTGATTGTTTACATGAATCTGGATTTAATAATGAATATTTAATAAATAAGGGCAGGAGTTGCAAAGCGATTAAAAGATTTATATCCATAATATTTAGCTGGCATTGTTAAAAAAAACCATAGGCTGGAACTTGCTGTTAATAATACAATGAAAGATTTAAACTCTATTAATTATTTTAAATCATTTATCGACTCTTTGTATGTTCTGTATAATAATTCCCCAAAAAATACTAATGAAATTAAAGATGTCTGTAATGAATTGAATATTAAGTTTGTAAAAGTTGAACGAGTTCTCGATACTAGATGGGTAGCAAGCAGCTGGAGAGCTGTCAATGCAGTATGGATGATATTTCCTGCTCTAAGTAAGCATTTTTATTACTCTTCTAAAAGCTAAAGATTCTAAAACAAGAAGTAAATATTTGGGTTTATATAAGAAATTGTGTTCACCTGAATTTTTGTATTATTTATCTTTAATGTGTGACGTGCTTTTAAAACTTTCTAATTTATCTTTAAATCTTCAAAATCAAAATATAACTCTCATGGAAGCAGATTCAAATATTAAAAGATCTATTAGAATTATAGAATCTTTTAAAGATAATATAGGAGATCATATGAAAGAAGTTGAAATGGCAAATAATGACATGATTTTCAAAAATGTTTAACTAATAAATTATTCAAAAATTGTACCAATTAAAAAAAATCAGTTCATAACTAGCATCTGTAATAATCTAAAAAGTAGATTATTAGAAGGTACTAATGACTTAAGTTTGATGAAAGATAACACAGTTCTTGATAAAAGTACTTGGCCAGTTGATATAGACATAAGGTATGGTGAAGAAGAAGTCAAACATTTCATGCTAAACAAGAATAATGCAATAAACGGATTGAAAATATACATTGATGAAGATAAAAATCCTCAAGATGTATTTCCAGAGTTGAATAACTGCATTAAAACATTTCCTTGCTCAACTGCTGAATGTGAACGTGGTTTCAGTGTTTTAAATTTAATTTGCACAGATCTTAGGTCTACATTAAGTATAACTAATATTTCAAATTTGATGATGATAAATATAAATGGACCCCCACTTAATTTATGGAGACCTGAGTCCTGTGTTAAAAGTTGGTTAGTTGAACACAGATCAGCAGATGATACTATAACAAAAAAAACCAAAAAGAAAGAAGAAGATACAGATGGCTATAAAAGAAGCTTATGGACAATTGTTAATTCTTTAAAATGATTTATAATAATATTTAAATTTTGATATGTTAAGAAATTTCTTTTAAAAGTTGTATTCTTTATGATATTTATGAATTGAATTAATAAAAAAAAAATAATACATTAGATACTGATACTTGGTACATATTACACACAGTGGCGTATAAAGGAATTCATTTTGTGGTGGGGGTGAATATAGGGTGAACCCCCCTATATACGCCACTGCATATACATATAAACATGAAAGGTTAGTGTTTGTAATAAAGTAATAAAAGATTAAATATAAAGTATTATACTATAATAGTAATATTAAATATTAAGTGTAATTATTTTTCGAGCGGAGCGATAAAATTTTTTCAAGAAGATTTATATATAGCCATATAGGTATATTCAAATACTTTTAGGTGCGTATACCCATAAATTTATTTACCAATACACCATTGTTCGTCACACACGATTCCGTATACGACCTCTGTGGAATTATATTTATGTTCTTTGTAAGGCCGCACGGCCGCGCTCCCTACACACGCAGGCCGCTGACGACCCGAGCCTCGCTCTCTTTTCATACGACGCTCGACAAAACGCATCGCTCGCACCGACGCGAAACGATCATACGACCGAATTCTTTTATTTTTTACATAACTATACTCGCGCCGGCGAGAGAACGCTACTCGTTGGCGCATCCAAATGACGGAGCTCCGTGGTTTCGTACCCAAATTTCTCCCACTCTACCACCTAGGCGCCGCAGTAAATTCTCCCACTCGCTACGCGTGACCAGCGGCGGTGACGGCGGCCGCGACTGTAGTGGCGGCGGCCAGAGTTGACGGCGGCCAGCGTTCAGGAAGGTTAGGTGGTGGGAATGCGCGAGATCGGACGAATTTTGGTCGCCGCCCAAAAGCGTTCTCTCGTCGGCCCGAGTATAGTTATGTAAAAAATAAAAGAATTCGGTCGTATGATCGTTTCGCGTCGGTGCGAGCGATGCGTTTTGTCGAGCGTCGTATGAAAAGAGAGCGAGGCTCGGGTCGTCATCTGAGCAGCATTATTATACTCGTTTTAAATTTGTACTTTTATGTATAATAAATTATTTAGTGACGAAACGCGTCCGACAACAATTGGGTATTCTAGTTATTCCGTACACGCGGACTTGGTAACCTTTTCTTCTGACTAGGTGTTCGATCCGTTTGATAACGAGTTGCCGCCGTCGGTGGTCGCGCTGTGTTGGCCACCACGGTAACCGAGGTCGTGGGCGCTACGCGCTGTTAACCGCTATCATGTTGGCTGGACTGTCACGGTAGCCGTCACCAGGCTCGGCGCCGGTGACTTACTATTTTTTTGCTCGCTCCAGCTCCGGTGTCAACGTGTGTGCGTACCTACTTGCTCGTCGGTACCGTTCATTCAAAACCACGTTTTTTTCTGTGCTCTTGTTTTGTTGCCGTTCATTGCTCGTCGGCCATTACAGGTTATACGCGTTACATCGTATCATTTAGTGCTCCGTTGCTCAACGATCAACCCGCGATTGTTTATTACCGTTGTTCTACGAGGAAATCGGCTGTGGTCGTCAGCCCGCTGCCCTACGTTCAGGTGCACGCTCGTGTTACACAGATCAAGCTAGCAGCTCCGCTCTTCTCATTTCACCCGCTCGTGCAAGTTGCTCCACACCACCAGTACACACGTTCGTGTCTGTGTCACCACCGTACGAGGAGTTCAGTAGTCCAGACTTCAGTTCGTCATCTCAAGTCCACATTGTAGCAGTGCAGGCCAGTCGGTATTCCCCGTTCCCCCCTGTACCTTGTGTATCTGTTACATTGTAAACTTTGTTATGCATGTAGAAAATAGAATACATGCAATTGTTTGTACATTTTATACACGGCTTATCTTTCGTTAATATTTGCCCTACCCCGCCATTATCCCGATGACCGTGTGTCAGACGACAACCACTAGGCAGGATCGTCGGCGCAACACTAGGAGTCAAGACGTATTCGAGTAAGCGCCGACCGTTCGGTGTCCGCACTTACCAATTATTTATAGTTATAAGATTATAATATAATATTTCAAATTTCTATTGTAATTGTATAATATTAATGAGTAATTGCGTTAACCATAAAAAGGGCCACATGGTCGAAATACGAAGGGGGGCCCACCGGGAAATGCCCGGTTTCCCGGTAGGCCTATCCGCCCATGTAATAAAGTGTCATATTACATTATTATTTTTTAAATATTAAGTTTTATAAAGAACAACATGATAAAAATATTATTGATGAAAACTTAATCTGAGGGTTGCTTTTGTGTTACCGGTCGCTCGTCCTACTGGGGGTATTGGGTGGGAGGATCGCTAGGTGGTACCACCCTCTTCATGGGTGGAAGTAAAAACACATATGATATAGAGAAAAAAGATTTTATTTTTTAAATATTATTTTATAGATCATATTATATAGGGTTCCACTTCATTTGGTCGCCGTGAAATGAGCGCGCGTCATAAGTGCGAAGTCATTTGGTAGCGAGCAATTTAATCGCGTAAGCAAAAAGAGCGTAATGTAAAAAAACCATAATTTTAAATTATTATAAAATCAACAAAAATGAGTGTAAATATATAATCACTGATCAGTAAAACAAAATTGATATAAAAAATACAATAAATTATAATATAATCAATATTATCATATTATATTAATAATATAATATTATTATAGTCATAAATCATAATTATACTAAATTTGTAGCTGAAAATTTGCAGCGATGCTCCTTAAATATCCGTCAATAGGTTTAATTTCGAATTGCAATACCAAATTTTTAATCCGTAGAGCTGAATCTTTATATATTCTTTTTTTAGGAAGTGAATATCCAGAAATTGTTTGTTCGACTTTGAATTGATTTAAATTGTCTTCTTTTTTTAATGCATTAATAAATGTCCATATAGACGGGTGAACTGCATTCAACATAGAATTAAAACCGTTATGCCTACCTTCTATAGCATTGTTTGCGCGTGGAATGTCTTTTTGGGTTTTTCATAACAATTCCAAATACTAATATCAAATAATGCAGGTCTTTTATGACCTCTTCTGTTCGGTTTACCAATGTACGTATCTTCAAAATAATCTAGGAGTTCAGTTAATGAGTTTTGATTTTTTTTCATACAAATATGTACTAATTAATGATTCAAAAGAATCAATAACTTTATTTTCTGGGACATAAGCTAAAGCCAATAATTTACGTAAACATAATGAAAATTCTGGATCTTCTGAGTATTTTTTCGAAAGTCCCAAACTTTGGATACGACGCCAAAAAGATTGACCCAAGTGAAAAAAACAACCCTTAACCTGTGTTTCAGGGTAAACATGTACTACAGCATTCATGCCGGCCTTTTCAAAATCTAACATGAAAATTTTGGATTCAGATTAGATTTAATCGAATTTAATGCAACAAACATTCGGCGATATGTATCTTCGGATTTATCGGGCAAAAGAACGTAAACTAATGGTATCACATTTTTATCTATAATGCTATGAATAGTGTAAAGTTGAGTAAATAATTTTGGAGTGCATGAAAATGTGCCATCGGCAAACCAATAATAAATATTCTGTAATAGTTCTAAATTTTTTAACGTTGAAAACAATAAAATTCGTTTATTATCAACATTCTCCAAAAAAATCGTATAATAAAAATGGTTCACCACTTACAGATTTTATATACTCATCTGGAATACTTAGATCAGATAATGTTGCTGGATTAGGTGGTGCTGAACTTATTTGTTTTCTTGTATGTTGTACTATACGTTTTAATTGGTTGATTGGTGGTATTTGACTAGCAATATTAATATCAGTCTAAACAGTTTTAAAAAAAATCATAATATTATAATGATATTATTTTGATTATAAAATAAGTACATACTTTAGCTGTAACTACTCCAAGAACAGCATGTGTAGTTAATTGTGAAGTTATAGCAATTTATTTTACTTCATTGACAAATTCTTTACATTTAATTTTCGTAATATCTGGTACATGGGTATGATCAATGTATTTAACGACACTTTTGCCTATTGTGTGAACACGACCACGGCAATTTAATTTCTTATAGTCATTACATTTCCAAATAATTTTTTCATTAGTGGTCTTTTCTTTTCGGTGTATAAAATTACTGTGTACTAATACATTTTTACCTTTCTGCCTTAATACATACATTAACGCCATAATATTAATTAAATAATTAATACAATTTAATTTAATTAATTTAATAATATATTTAGCACACTGTTAAATCCCAAATGGCATAATCGAACTGATTAACCAACACTAGGAAACTGCAGTTTCAATATCAGTATCATATTGTTATCGCGCTCAAATAGCTAACGCTATTTATGTACCGCGATTAAATTGCTGGCGACCAAATGACCTCGCTCTTATGACGCG
Source organism: Acyrthosiphon pisum (assembly GCF_005508785.2). NCBI lineage: Eukaryota > Metazoa > Arthropoda > Insecta > Hemiptera > Aphididae > Acyrthosiphon > Acyrthosiphon pisum. The sequence goes on from NW_021770540.1 coordinate 1,069,673, forward strand.
CACTCATTTCACGGCGACCAAATGACGCGACACCATTATATAGGTATATCAAAACAAATATTGAGAAAAACAACTGTTTTCGTCATCTATCTTGTTGGCTTCATCGATCGTCATCGCTGAATCATGTGTCACGAAAAAATCCTGAAAAAAAAAAATTTAATACAATTATATATTATGCCGATCCACCACAGCTTCGCCGTGACTGGTTGTTTATTTTGCTTTTGAACGATGATATGTATAATTTTTTATTGAAATTTTTTCGTTTAATGTGATCGACGAGTAAATATAAAAACGGTCATTAAAAACCTGTTGAAATGTTTCCAGCGGTATTAATCTTATATATTTTTATAGCAGAACCCATGAACTTCATTACCCGTAAAAAATCGTAAATAATTATATAAATTATCAGTGTATAATGGATTGTATTAACCTTGAATTCAATGATATAATTTAATAGTATAAGAAAAACAATTCTGAGTGGAGAAGGTTTATCAGTCTGAATTTTTTATATATTTATTATAATATTATAGCTGACCGTCACAGCTTCATCCGTGATTGGTTGTTTATTTTGCTTCTGGACGATGAGATGCATAATTTTTCATTAAAATTGTATCGTTTAATATGATCGGCAAGTAAATATAAAAATGGTTAATGAAAACGTATTGAAATGTTTCTATTGCTATTAATGATAAATACATTTTCACTAAAAGTAACTGATCCCGTGCACTTCGTTACCCGTTAAATGTACCAACTCTATATGACTCAAACTTTGTTCAATTTTTTATTTAATATTCGGTGTATGGTATTCAAAACTTATCTTAACTTTTCTGTTACACAGAATAAAAATTCTGATTCGCAGCAGTATATTATCAGGTAGGCAATCTACCTGCGGTAGATCACGGACCCCGTGATGTTTGTACCCATACGTAAGTGTACCTATGATTTAGCTCCAGAGTATCAAAGTTATACCAAGTTTGTCATTTTTACTTAATTCCACCTACGATGGAATAATATAACCAACTAATACAAAATCTTAACCTAAGCTAACCGTACTAAAATCCGATGAATAAGAAGAAACCAAATTTTACCTATTTTAAATTAATCTAACTTCTTCTCAGAGGTCGTCAATATACCTATATATTAACGAAAAATAATAATACAAATCAACAAACATGCCCGATTAATCAATAGCAACCATTATAATACACTATTATTATTTTGATTTGCAACAATAAACTAAATTTTTTATTTTATAGTTTATTTTTTTCTGGACAGATGGCTCCACTGTTGTATTTTTGACATCCATATTTCCTACTTTTCTGGTGGATTTTTCTAAACAAAAGTGGTACTATGATCTCCAGCAGACTGTCAAGTATAACAGTAAAAAAATTCAGCCAAATAGGTTAGGTAGTTTTCTCGGTTAGCGCGGTCCAAGAAAACTCTTACCATTTTATATAATAGTATAGATAGATAATGATTATAAACTTTCTTTACTTTTAAATTTTTTGTTTCGTCTCTGTTTGGTCCATCGAATTCATCGCTCACCTG
>NW_021770540.1:1071320-1072359 GCF_005508785.2 Acyrthosiphon pisum
GTGAACGATTGGTCAATGATAAAAATATAAATTTTTAATAAAAGAAATAATATGAAAATATTGAAGTACGTCTAATCGACAATAATTTTCTACGAGTATATTTTCGGGTGTATTATCACCACGTAACAAACATTACTGACTGATGATTTGTTACGTAAAATTAATTATTATACTTGCTATAGTAAAAAAATAAACGTGAATTAAACAATAACTGATCAAACCGATTATTCAAGTACCTACATAGAATAGACTATATTATGACTCCATATTTTCAAAAAAAATTGTATTATTATGTTCATTGTGTAGTGTATACAATTTAATTTAAGAAATGTTAACAATTTACGTAGATATAAATGTATTATTTATAATGCCTAAATAATTATTAAAATAATATATAATGTATACACATTTTTAGTCAGTACTCAGTAATCAGTATTAGGTCAGGCCATGGCCTGACTGGCCTGACCCGTAGTTTCGCCTATGACAATGAATGCCGGAAATGATAAATTTCAAATGTCAATAGAATCAAATAAAATGAGTTACGTATGTTTCAATTTCCTCAGATAAAATCGTTGTGTAACGAACCAAAAATCAAAAGTTATACCTATATTATACATTATTATGTTAGTAGGATGAAGATGTTGGTATTCAGGAGCCTCAGCCTCAACTCCTTCCAACTGAGTTAGTTTAAGGGGCCTCGCCTCGGATATTATTTAAGCGGAAAAATTTAGAAAATTTTTAATCTCTTCTATAACTCCTGTGATCTATGTGTTTGGTGTAAATGATAATTAGTGTGATTGAAATTGTATGCAAATACAACTCTCGTACGTGCATGCATACTATATGGATTTTTCAACAATTAACTTATTGTTTTGACAAAACTAATGTTAGTTGACATTGTCTGATTTTAATTCTGAAAAAAAATTGAATTAAACAGAAAAATGCCTAAATCATTGCAAAACGTGGTATTGTGTAATAATTATTATTTTACGTTCATTGAATCACGTAGTATCTAAGTTTAAGTTATGTAAATACCTTT
>NW_021770540.1:1072409-1074236 GCF_005508785.2 Acyrthosiphon pisum
GTTTTTTGTTGATGTATAACGCGTTATAAGTACCTAATAAATATTATGATATGATTAATTTGGAATTTATTATAGGTACCTAATATAATATTATGTCTTATACCTAGACTAACATACCGTCTCCGCTCAGAATCGTTTTTCTTATACAATGATATTATATCATTGAATTCAAATTTAATACCATCCATTATACAGTGACCCACTTGTAACCTACTGTACAGCAGAGCGAAATCCACTTACACACCTTTTTATTTTTAATGATTAATAAAATAGTCCCACAATAGCATAACAATATTTAATAGATTTGTATTATTATTGCTTAATATTAGGTAACTGAACAATAGTCATAAAATAATATATATTATATTAAACTATTATGGTTATTATATAATTATAGGTAGAATCAGTGGCGTATTTAGTATTTTTTGAAGGGGGTGGATGACAAGAATTTTAGCTTACAGATAACGATTTAATAATTATAATATAATAATAGAAATGTATTTAAGGATCCATGGGGGCGGATTTATCCCAATATCCGCCCCCGTAAATACGCCCCTGGGTAGAATAGGTTATAGAGTCATAAAATAATATACAATTTAAATCCATTATGCTTATTATATTAATATATAATTATAGGTACATTATGTTTTAGTGTATTTATGTAATATTACCGCTGGTAGTGGACAGCTATCAGTTTGAATATTAAAACCCTTGATAAGTGTAATCCAAGCATTACCATATAGATGTTTAACACTACTAAATGCATTTTTTGTTTTGATAATATTTGAATTTGGTATTCCCAGGTGCAAACTACACATAAATATAATATTACTTTAGGTCAGGGATGGATCTGAAGTTTGTTTAAAGGGGTGGTGAGTAGGAATATTTTTGAGTGATATATAAAGTACAATGAACATTTTATTTCTATATTAATAATATTAATAATTAACTTATTCAAGTTCATATGAGAATCAAGTTTAGTTTAAATACGCTCAACAAACATTAATTGACAATTATTGTAATTAATATTATTAATTAAACAATTATAGGTATAGTTTATAAATGTGACTTTTCTGAGTAGGTATGTAACTCAACAACATCGCGTTTTAAATCCAAAAGTATACAACTTTAAGTTTGGAATAAATGCAGTTCGGCAGATTTTTTTTTATTCAAAATGCGTGTTTTACATGCTTAAATTGATGGTACTTTCAAATAAAAACGCCAACCATAAATTGTAAGTTACGAAAAAAACATTTTTAATAGTATCTACATCCCCTCAAAATCTCAAATGAATCAGTTCGGCAGATTTACCGTAGAAAAGTTTGACATAAAAAAAAGTATTTGGCTTGAGAAAATGAGGAAAATAAAATAAGTACCAACGTTTTGATCATCATTTTGCCTATGATTTTAACAATTCTAGTTTATTTCTTACGTTTTCAACAGTAAAAACAAATAACTACCATGAGTTATAAAATATATTGCTATATTATAATAATATGTATTGGCATGCTTAAGTTTTAACCTCTAAATATTGCCGGAAATATTTATATTAATATATTTAACAGGAAAAATGTGATTAAGTTATCACGGAAATTATAAATTTACATATAAATAAATGATACAAAAGTTTGAAAAAAAATTACTTGTGATTCAATTTGTAAAATGAATAAAAAAACAAAAAATTATATCAATTTTATACAACAGGAGTGGCCAATAATTGACTCAATTAAAATCCAATATTGATATATTTTGAGCGATTGACATGCTTGAGCTGTAACCTCCAAAAACGTATGAAATATCCATACAGTTTTATTGAAAAGATAACAA
>NW_021770540.1:1075033-1085555 GCF_005508785.2 Acyrthosiphon pisum
ACCAATGAATGCCGGAAAATGATAAATTTCAAATGTCAATAGAAATCAAATAAAATGAGTTACGTATGTTTCAATTTCCTCAGATAAAATCGTTGTGTAACGAACCAAAAATCAAAAGTTATACCTATATTATACATTATTATGTTAGTAGGATGAAGATGTTGGTATTCAGGAGCCTCAGCCTCAACTCCTTCCAACTGAGTTAGTTTAAGGGGCCTCGCCTCGGATATTATTTAAGCGGAAAAATTTAGAAAATTTTTAATCTCTTCTATAACTCCTGTGATCTATGTGTTTGGTGTAAATGATAATTAGTGTGATTGAAATTGTATGCAAATACAACTCTCGTACGTGCATGCATACTATATGGATTTTTCAACAATTAACTTATTGTTTTGACAAAACTAATGTTAGTTGACATTGTCTGATTTTAATTCTGAAAAAAAATTGAATTAAACAGAAAAATGCCTAAATCATTGCAAAACGTGGTATTGTGTAATAATTATTATTTTACGTTCATTGAATCACGTAGTATCTAAGTTTAAGTTATGTAAATACCTTTAATATAATATTTGGTTTAATAACTATTCATAAATATAATGTATGACACAAACACATATCGTTAATTGAAGGGTGAAAATGCAAATTGTGGTATTGTCAAAATTTCGAAAATCGAGTAAATTGTCGATTTTTATGGAAAACAATTTAAGGAATTCGATTTTACAGTCAGAATTAAATTATATCGACTACTTTTGTGAATAAAATCGATTTTAAAACTGATGTTCAATGTATAATGTGATATTGCCACATTTAATGTCAATGCAAAACGTAATACATGTTCAAGTCACAACATATTATTGCCCATGTTATTAGTATTGGAGCATACTTGATATCATTGCAAAACGTGGTATTGCAAATATTATATTCTTCTTCAAAACGTGGTATTGCCGGCAATAATGCGTTTTGTATCAACAGAAATAGGAACAACTTTAAAACGTGATATTGCCATTACTATTTCAAAACCTGCAATACTACGTTTTGGTCTGAGACGAAATTCTTAAAGCATTAAAAACAATGTTTGCAATTTAGGTAGATTTATTTTGACACTTTCAATTGTTTAATTTTTAATTTTATTTTCTGAATGTTTATTGTCGTCAGAAAATGTAGTACAGTTTTCCTTGATATGAGATAATTTTGGTTTACATCGGAAATTATGAAAACGTGATTTTTTGATTAAATAATTTTATATTATTATGTATGGTTTTATAAAAGTATTTAACACTGTATAATAATGCCTAATAATAATAATAATATTTATTGTTGTTTTTCAAAAGAATAGTGTCATATTAGATTTAACATAAAAAATTGATTAGAATATAAAAAATTATGTTTCCAAAAGTCTGAGCTTGTGGGGAGACAATAGTTCAAATGTTTCTTAATTTTATAAATTATACTTATCAACTCTGTTTACAAATATAAATTTAGATAAAAATAAAATAAAAAGATAACATTGTAATATACAATTTAAATTAAAACAAAAACAAATTATTTAGGATATTCTTGAAATAGAAAAGTATATACAACTAATTTTAATAACTAATCGGTTTGTAACATTGTTACTTTGTAGTTAACATTTTTTTTTATATGAGTTAAAGTTATTAAAACTGTTAATGTTGATATTAAATATACTACAATAATATAAACTGATATGATGAGGATTTCGTTTGCCAAATTCACTATTAGATTTAAACATTTGAAAAGTATTATTTTTAATTTGGCGAGTACAATAATTATGTTTAAAATTAATTTCTTTATGATTATAGGAGTATAGATTACGTAAAACTTCTATTATGTGCACAAAAAAACCATTCGCATGATATATTTTGTAATAAGATATTCTATAGAGACTTGAATTTAAGGAAAACACTTCTATTTTCTTTACAGTTATACCAATAGGATTATCCCATTTAAGTACTTGTCAATATTAACACCTGGGTATTTAATTGGGTCAACAGATTCAATATGAATACAATTGCAATTAAAAATATCATAATTTAGAGATTTCACGATGGGAAATATTTTTAAACAATGTATTTTTATATCGTCGATAATTTGAAAGCTTTTTTCCTTTGAAACCATGAAAGGAATACAAAATGTCTTTTCATAATTTATTTAAGAGAATTTAAAATAAACCGTTTATTCACATCAGACACAATATGCGTCGCTTTAGAAACTAGATTGGCTTTTTATTGGTCATTAATTAGTATTGTGGTATCATAAGTAAAATACGCAATTAAGTCTTCACATTTTAATTCGAGGAGATCAATTATATTTCCCGACATTTTTTAATATTTTCCCTCCTCAACATAATTAATTGTACACTCATTAGCGTATATGTATAGAGGTTACAATTCAATCATGTCATTCCCTCTCAACGTATCCACGGATGAGGACCCAGAATTGAAATATTATTATATGTAACAGCAGTGATCAGAGATAAGAGCCACGTAGCATTACAACATAATAAAAAATTATCGGAACAACTGAATCACAGTTTTCCGGTTCAATATATTTATATAATTATTTCGGGCAGTATTTAGAAGTAACAGATCAAGGATGTTCTAAACATATCAATTTATTTTAGAACGCATGTCTGTTACCTATTTATTCTTGTTGTTGAAAACGTATGAAACACTCTATAATTGATAAAACCATAGTCAAAATGTTAATCATAACGTTCAGACTTATTTTATTTTTCTCATCGTCTCAATCCGATAACTTTTTTAGGCCAAACTTGCCTCTGGTAAATTAAGAATTAGCTTGATTTATTAAACATAATATATTTTTTATATTATTAATACTAATGTGCTAAATTTATATTTGTGACATCTTTGTAATTAAATTTGTATATATTATATTTATTCTACTTATTACAGGGCGAATATCGCCTGGTGATTGATAAAGTATATCCGTGTGAAACAACAAAAAACTATTCAATTCAGTTTAATTTGTATTTTAGTAAAAATTCATCAAGTGTTAAGAGTTAAAAGGGAATGTGACACTTTTGATACCTTTCGAGAATAATCTTACTGTAAGTACATATTATACGTATAATGATAAATTTAAGAATGGTATAATACATTTATAAAATAGATCCTCCAATACCGGATAATTCTTTTATCAAAAATTACTTGTTATTTCAAAATTTTTTTAATTTTTTTGAAAATATTCTTTTACATATTTTCAAGTTGCTTGTAAACATCGTTTTAATTAATAAATTATATTTTTAAATATTTTTTATCCTAATATTTTTTTAAGTTTTTTACTTATTTGAATGACAACATAGGGTTTTAATTTTATATTCCAAAGCAGAATGTACCTACCGTAATTACAAAAACCTAGCTACTCCATTGGTTAGACCATACGGGGACAAGGATGGCACATTATATTTTAATTAATATTTCATTAATGAGACATAAAACTAATTTGTATCTGTAATTAACAGGGTAAACTTAAATAATGACCGACATTAAATGTGTAAAAACCTATTTGATTTTCCCCTCAACTCATACATTATAATATTAATCTTAATTATGATTATATTTATCACGAAATATGTGTCTGAAGTTGCAAAGTCTTGGTGAACATCGCAATGGTATTGTTATAGTTATGATCTATGAGTAATTAATTTTAATTTCTCCATGAATTGTAAATGTTTTTAGTCATTTTAATTAAAATAATAGAGTATTTCTTTGTAGCTTGATTGTAACCTTGCGTCTTGTGGCTCAACTGGTGAATGGGTGCCAAACGTTTATATTCTCAATACAAAAAAAAGGTGGATAAGTGGATGTCGCTTTACTGTACAAGTGTGAAGTGGGTCACTGTATAATGGATATTATTAAATTTGAATTCAATAATATAATATCACTGTATAAGAAAAACGATTCTGAGCAGAGACGGTATGTCAGTCTAGGTCAGTGGTTTTCAAACTTTTTTTATACACGGCACACCGTACACTTCAAAAAATTTTCACGGCACACTGACATTTTTTTAGATGAACAAAATTGTTTTGAATTAATTATAATTTTATATACATTTAATTAGAAATTTTTATTATTTATTTATTAATATTACAATTACAGTATAATTAGTTATTAAATTTATTTACAAAAAAAAGTGTAGTTTATACATAGGTACATTTAATGAGAAAATATGTGTGCCTGATGGGCGTTACAAATATTTTTAATTCTTGGACGAATAGTGGACAGACATACCCTCATTTCTTCTTCCATTGAATTTTTCTCGTTTTTATTTTTTATATTCGCAAGCGCTGAATACCCTTGTTCACAAAGATATGAGGTTGAGAACGGCAATAGAATAGTCAGTGCTTTTATAGATATCTCTGGATATTCTTTAGAAACATATATCCAGAATTTATTGAGAGTGAACTCTTTGAATTTCAACTGCAATGTTCGATAATTTTTAATTGAACAGACATTTTCTTCTTCAACAAGTTTTAAATCAACCAAGTCACTAATAGACACATTAAAAGGGTCTCGTACCCAGTCATAATTTTTAATATTAATACTTGGAAAATATTTATTCATTTTTACTTCTAACAATGTGATGGACTCGACTATTAATTTATAACTTATCTTAATCACTTTATTCCTACAAACTGTCGATTTATTAATATATAAATATATATCAAATCCATAGAGATTGAAAGCATTTATTTTCTTATATCGCAATTCAATGCAATCGGTAATTTATGGAAAAACCACGGCACACCTAGTGCATACTCGCGGCACACCAGTGTGCCGCGGCACCCAGTTTGAAAACCACTGGTCTAGGTATAAGACATATTATATACTTATATCTATGATATTAAAAAAAAATTGACCTATAATATACACAGGAATATCACAATATCCATTAGGTAGGTACTTATAACGCGTTATACATCAACAACAAACCGTGATACTATCATAAGTATATACTAGTATGCTTTAGAAGTTTCAAATACCCACGAGTTATATTATACAATCACAACAAAATAACTAAAATAGTTATTCTAGGTTTTTTAACATGTAATTAACATGTAATTCGAACTTAAAAAGACTATAAAAATAAACTTCGCTTATGAAATTCTTAGAATTTTTTGTAACAGAGTTAAATATTTAAGTAGAATCTTTTTTTAAATTTTCAATCCTTAGATATAAAAGTTGAACATTTTATAATTTTTTAACTACAAAATTATTATTCAATTTTAAATTTCATAAATTTTGTCAAAATTTCAATTTCAAATGCTTATAAAAAAAAATTGTTTTTACAAACATTTAAAGATCCAATTTTGACAAAACTTATGAAATTGAAAATTGAAAATTTTTTTTTTAGTTAATAATTTATAAAATGTTCAACTTTTATAACTAAAGCTTGAAAATTTAAAACAAGATTCCATGTAAGTAGGTTATTCTGTTACCAAAAAATCTAAAAAATACATAAGCACAGTTTATTTTTATAGTCATTTTAATCTCAAATTTAGACGAAATTACATATTATAAAACCTGAAATAACTATTTTAGTTATTTTGTTGTTATTGTATAATATTATTGGTAGGTACTTGAAACTTCTAAAGTATAATATTATAATATATCTATGATAGTTTCACACTATCACGGTTTGTTGTTAATGTTTAACGCGTTATAAGTACCTAATGGATATTGTGATATAATTAATTTGGAATTTATTACAGGTACCTATTATAGGTCAATTATTTTTTTAATACAATAGATAAGTATATATATGTTTAATACCTAGACTGATATACCGTCTCTTGTAACTTACTGTACAGCAGAGCGACATCCACTTACCCACCTTTCTAGTTCTGAAAATAAAAAAAATTATGAATTTGAAAATGTACGACATTTTGATGCATTTTGTCAACATTTGAACTTTGAATGCATATGAAAATAATCGTGACTATGTATTAGTTTTCTACTATAAAGTGAAAAAGTTTTTATCGAGAATAATTAAAATAAATATATAAATATCTAAAAATGTCTCAAGGCTTTAACTAGTTAAAAAACAGACAAAATGTTTCAAAATTGTTGCCATTCATTGAAAATGCTCATTCATTTTTTTATTTATTTTATTTCAGAAAAATTAAATTATAATACAGTAATAACAATAATAACATTATACATTAGTATACTAAGCTAACCTTGTATCTGGTATACTGAGTTATTCTATCGATAAATATACGAAAGGTACTAATAAATAGTAATAATAAAATAGTATTAATTAATTTATACAATATTAATATCAATGTGTCCTTAAATATTTACATTTATACGTAACCAATTTGATTGATACACAATATATTCTCATCAAGGTCATAAATTATTGTTTATTTTATAAGAGTTTTATTAATTATATAATTAGGTTCATTAGTCCATAAACCTAATATAACGTTTCAGATAAACGTGTATTAGACTCTTTACATAATTTACCAAATAATTGTTTAATATAGGTAGGTAGATAATATTATGTAAACGGGAAAACATCTTAAATTGGTTAATGTTACACTATGTGATTTTATATACTTCCCTGTCTATCTTCTATCTATATTTTCTATATAATTGTGTATGTGCCATTGTACAAATCTTATGATAATTGGTTTAATGTACAATTTATAGATAGATTGTATGTTTGTGAGGCTAAATAACTAAAACGGTGGATACGCCGACGGAAGCTATTTTTAATATATTTTTTGGGTAATATGAACTGTATTTATGTATGTTTTATTTATGCCTCCCCAGCATGTTTTACCATATGCTAAAATTGAATAAAATAATACAATAAATACTCGTATTAAAACTATTTTATTTAGAAAACAATGCTTTTAAAATGGAGCAGTTAATCTTCTCATATTGTTGTCATCGTTCTATATGTTTGTATTTGACAATTTTAGACTAAAATGTATCGTTATTCCTAAATATTTAAATGATAATACCATAGTTATTTGTTTACAGTTGTAGCAGGTTGAATAAGTATTACATTTATGTACAATAAAGTGGTATCCATCGGTTACCTGTAGACGACTTGTGACTATTGGCATAAATAATGATTTATTCAGGTATGTTAAGGGATAACACATTTTATTCAACCCAATTATAGAGATGCTCTAAGGTAGGTACAGTCAACACTTCATTTTATTTCTTCCCAATTATCATGGCCAATAACTAGCGCTATATCATCATTACACATGAAAACCCTATCTTTTAATAAACACACCGGTATTTCGTTAATACAAATTAAGAATAATATAGAGTCTAGTTAATTACCTTGTGCGACTCCTTAGTTATTGACATAACAATAATAGCTACTATATAATGTAAACCTTGCGTATGATATAAGAGTCTATAAAATCTGAGTTTATTCCTATCATATATAAATCTTACGGTTGTGGAAGAAACCGTTCAGTCTATACCAATGGTATTTAGATTAAAAATCGATTTTCATAATATTGTGATGCCCAAAATACCCAGATTTGAGTCTGCGTTTATTATTATAATAATATGGGTTTATGATAGTATTGAACAACGTATAATCAGTACAATATTATTTTCATCTATGTTTACAATACTAACTAAACTATATACTATCAACAATTTTACTTGATTGAATCAAGTGCACTTGATAAAATAATAGTTGAGTTTGAGTACAATTGTAACAATTTTATGAACAATCCATTTTATTAATATTGTAACTTTTTTCTTTGATTAAATTTTTATTCTGTTGTGTAAAATGTATCTGTTATAGAGGGTGATTCATTAAGCGTAAAACACTCATTATCTCAAAAAGTATTAATGTTTTTGATACTATATTTTACATAGTATAAAGTTGTTAAAAAAACAACGTTTTGCTTAAAAAATTATAATTTAAAATATTTTTCATCCTTATAATTTAATTATACTTTTTCGAATGACTGCATAGAGTTTTCATTCTTATTTTCCAAAGCAGAATATTTTTCTAATTGTTTTGATACATAAAAATCGAATTAAGGACAAGTAGCTTATGAGATATAACAATTTGAAGTTTTGACAAGTGGAGTAGTGGACAAAGATTTTGGGGGGTAACCCAAACCACCCTACTCCACCCATCAAAAATTTAAATACTTATAACACATAAACTACTCGCTCTAAATTCAATTTAAGAATCAAACTACTTGGAAAAATATTCTGCTTTAGAATATGAAATTAAAACTCTGCTGTCATTCAAAAAAGTAAAAAAACATAAAAAAGATTTAAAAATATAATTTTTAATAAAAACGTTGTTTTTTTTAATAACATGGAACTATGTAAATAAATAATTTCCAAAACATTAATACTTTTTGAGATATTGTTTTACGCTAAATATATCACCATCTATATAATGCGTATAGGCAAAAATGTATTAAGAATTGTTGACCACGGTACAATCGTAACGTGTTACAATTTTACCAAGTCACCACTACCTACTTATGCATTTGTAACAATTTTGTTTTCTAAATGTTTGCAGGGCACATATATTACGTCAGGGATCGATAAGAAGAAATTTGAAGATATGAACTTCCCCAAAACATATTTTATGGAAAATATAAAGCTGTGTGTCTCGAAAAATACCCGAACACTCTATATATTATGACATGACGTACATAAAAATTCTAAAGCACGTTCATTAACTGCTAAAGGGCCATGATAAATGTGTCACGATTTTTGACACTAGTTGTCCAATAATATTGTCATCTACCGTGTTTCCACGGAAACAGGGTACACATACTGATATACTTACACTTTATCACACATTACCTTATTATTTTATGATTAACGTGTCTTAATTCTGAATTTTATTATATTTTATACACTCAATGACAGTATCAAATTGATGTATATAGATATACTTAAATTCACCAAACGATATTCTCCTTGTAATAAAAGGAATAATTATATGTAAAAATGTAATTACGAAGAAAACTCAAATATAAACTACGTATAGGTACACTTCAACGATAATAATAAAAAACCATTATTATTTTTAATGAATCAAGCAGATCATTAATTATTACTATTCAATAATCATTGACACGCTTGGCTTTTTATGTGCAGAGCGACCGAATCGGTTGGCACAAAGTATACGAAATCCTATATTTTAATAATAATTTGCTATGTACCGACTTGACGAAAATCTGCAACATTTATGTAATACCACCTTCATCTACAGTGGAGTAAAGGCAACGATTTTATGATTATGTGCGCCCTAGTAACGAAATTAGTAATTAGGCACCTATACCACTGACATTATTATTAAATAATATTTAACAATTATGTGTAATGTACACATAATTAATATGGCAATATAATTTTTATATATAGCTGTAAATGTGTAGAAAAAGGAATTGGGCTATTTTGTCGTAGCTATGCGTTCTACCACATATTGCATTTTACTATAACGCTTTCGTTTTTTCATAATTTATTTCGAGAGAATTCAAACTAAACCATTTTCCACATCAGACATTATTTGCGTTGCCTTAGAAATTAGTTTGGCTTTATTTTGGACAATAAATTAGTATTGTGGTATCATCAGCAAATCACGCAATTAAACAATCACATTTTAATTTTAGAAGATAGCTTGTATATACAAAGAAAAGTAGAGGTCCCAGAACAGTTCCTTGTGGAACTCCGTAGTTCAAAGTGTTATAATTGCTGAATACATTATTAAATAATAAAATGTAATAATATTGATTATTTTATTTATTTATTTGACTACGATTTGTTAAAAAAAAAAACATTTGATGAGATTATTAAGAACACCACGAATTTCATAATTGTATATAATATATTTTTTTTAATACCTAGTATATTATGATCTACAGAATCAAAGACTATTTTAACATTAAGAAAAATACCAAGATGAAAATCGTCCTATTCTACATATTATTTTTTACGGTAGTTAACTTCCAACACCGATGAAGTAGAGGTAGGTAGCACATATTTTACCTAACGGAAAGTTAATATCATGTATAAATTATTTTTTACCAATTAGTTAACATTTGAAAATGTATTATTTCTAGACATTTTTATATTTTCCATACTCTATATGATTATTTGTTCACTCATTTCCGTAAATTTTTAGAGGTTAATATTCAATTATTTCATTCCCTCTAAAGGTTTCTACAGATGAGACCTATACTGGTCATACACTGATGATAACTATATCACACTGCATACGTAAAATATTATTATATATGTAACAGTGGCGACCAGAGATAAGAACCGCGTAGCACTACAATATGATGAAAAATAATAAGGCTATTATTAGTATAGAACCTAAACATTTTACAAGTTACAATACAAGTCGCAGTCCGCAAGTATCAATTAAAAGAGCTATGGTCATCCATGATAAATAATATAGATAATCTGGTTTTTTATTCTTTTTACAATTATTTTTTTTTGTGAAAATTGTATCACACGCACTTTATTTT
>NW_021770540.1:1087175-1088522 GCF_005508785.2 Acyrthosiphon pisum
TAATGTAATATAGTATTTTTTGTAGATCGATTATAACTTTGCGTCTTGGGGCTCAACAGGTGGATGGGTGCCAAATGCATTAATTCTCAAGACAAAAAAGGCATGCAGTAGTATAAAACATCTCAGTGGAAATGCATGGCTTAACTATATGGAGGGTTTCAACATTCCAACTGATAAATGTCCATTACCAGTGGTAATATATTATAAAAGCATTAAAAACAATTATATAATTTATAATTTTTTTATTTGTTTATTTTATTACAGTATAATTAATTTATAAAACAATAATAAAAATAAGCATATTAAAGCTGATACGTTAGTATACTTAGTTGTTCTATAATAAATATACAATAGAAATAATATAATAGTATTGATTAATTTATACAATATTAACACCAATGTTTCCTTAAATATTTTCATTTATACATACCCAATTTGATTGAGACACAATATATTCTCATCAAGGTCTTTAACTATTGATTCTTTTTTATGAATTTTATTAATTATATCATTGTTTTTATTAGACCGATTCTCACATAAACGTTGTATTATACTCTTTGCATAATTTCCCAAATTGTTCAATATAGGTAGGTAACATGTAATTAATTTTTTTTTTTTTTTTTTATATTTGTTCATTGTAACGACCTCAAGGTCTTTGACAATGCTTATCACAAGTGGGTAGTAGGGAGATCATGTGATCTATTTATCTATGTATATATCACTATATGCATGATACTACCCCCCTTCTCCAAGAGGAGACATGTGCGGTCTTCACTCCCAGTGGAGTGGGACCTAGTTGGAAACCGGATGACGCAATCGGACGACAGCACGGGAAAATGGTGACTGCGTAGAATCACACACATTTTTTTTGCACTTTGCTATGAATCGAACCGATGACTGTGTGAGTCGTAATCAACTGCGTGACCACTGCGCCACTCCGGCCCCAAATTAATAATTAAACAAATATATTTTTTTATATCATATAGCAATTTAATAATATAAGATACATAACATTAAAACATAACAATTGTCAATTTGTAATTTAATTAATTTTTAAAAACATTTATAATTGCAACTAGCATAATATATAATTTACAACATAATAAAATATATGAATAGACACAAAATTATGTTATCAAGAAAAAGAACAGAAATGTTTGTGTTTTTGTATTGGATTATTTTTATTTTATACTGATATAGTAATATTTACGTATAAATGAAAAATTTCAAAATGTTTTTAACTTGATGGATTTTTTTAAACTTAACTGAGAAAAGCTAAGTTATTTCAACTGTAAATTAAACGAGTTAATTTCATAAGTTGATTAGAAAATAAACTACTAGCTAAGT
>NW_021770540.1:1088622-1097959 GCF_005508785.2 Acyrthosiphon pisum
GGGAGGGGACATTAAATGAAACACGGGATAGTGATTCAGGACTGTCAATTTTAGATGAAAAAGATTAAATAGAAATGTCAAGTTAGCTGAATGACGACGATCGGTGAGGCTTTCCAAAGAAAAGAGGCGTTGGATTGGCGTGTAATCGTGCGGTGGACAGACTACATTTAATTTGTAAGCAGCTTGACGGAGGAATTTTCTTTGAAGCCTTTTTATCATAATATTAATATCAATGTGTCCTTAAATATTTACATTTATACGTAACCAATTTGATTGATACACAATATATTCCCATCAAGGTCATTAATTATTGTTTATTTTATAAGAGTTTTATTAATTATATAATTGGGTTCATTAGACCGATTTTCACATAAACGTTGTATTAGACTCTTTACATAATTTACCAAATAATTGTTTAATATAGGTACCTAGATAATATTATGTAAACGGGAAAACATCTTAAATTGGTTAATGTTACACTATATGATTTTGTATACTTCCCTGTCTATCTTCTATCTATATTTTCTATATAATTGTGTATGCGCCATTGTAAAAATCTTATGATAATTGGTTTAACGTACAATTTATAGATAGATTGTATGTTTGTGTGGCTAAATAACTAGAACGGTGGGCACGCTGACGGAAGACAGTAAGCTATATTTAATATATTTTTTGGGTAATATGAACTGTATTTATGTATATTTTATTTATGCCTCCCCAGCATGTTTTACCATATGCTAAAATTGAATAAAATAATGCAATAAATACTCGTATTAAAACTATTTTATTTAGAGCACAATGCTTTTAAAATGGAGCAGTTAATCTTCTCATATTGTTGTCAACGGTCTATATGTTTGTATTTGACAATTTTAGACCAAAATATATCGTTATTCCTAAATATTTAAATGATAATACCATAGTTATTTGTTTACAGTTGTAGCAGATTAAATAAGTATTACATTTATGTACAATAAAGTGGTATCCATCGGTTACCTGTAGACGACTTGTGACTATAGGCATAAATAATGATTTATTCAGGTATGTTAAGGGATAACACATTTTATTCAACCCAATTAAAGATATGGAGTAAGGTACAGTCAACACTTCATTTTATTTCTTCCCAATTATCATGGACATTAACTAGCGCTATATCATCATTACACATGAAAAACCTATCTTTTAATAAACAAACCGGTATTTAGTTAATACAAATTAAGAATAATATAGAGTCTAGTTAATTACCTCGTGTGACTCCTGAATCATTGACATAACAATAATAGCTACTATATAATATAAACCTTGCGTATGATATAAGAGTCTATAAAATCTGAGTTTATTCCTATCATATATAAATCTTACGGTTGTGGAAGAAACTGTTCAGTCAATACCAATGGTATTTAGATTAAAAATCGATTTTCATAATATTGTGATGCCCAAAATACCCAGATTTGAGTCTGCGTTTATAATAATATGGGTTTATGATAGTATTGAACAACGTATAATCAGTACAATATTATTTTCGTCTATGTTTACAATACTAACTAAACTATATACTATAAACAATTTTACTTGATTGAATCAAGTGTACTTGATAAAATAATAGTTGAGTTTGAGTACAATTGTAACAATTTTATGAACAATCCATTTTATTAATATTCTAACTTTTTTCTTTGATTAAATTTTTATTCTGTTGTGTAAAATGTATATGTTATAGAGGGTGATTCATTAAGCGTAAAACACTCATTATTTCAAAAAGTATTAATGTTTTTGATACTATATTTTACATAGTTTTTAGTTGTTAAAAAAACAACGTTTTGCTTAAAAAATTATAATTTGAAATATTTTTCATCCTTATAAATTGTTATTAAAACTTTTTCGAATGACAGCATAGAGTTTTCATTCTCATTTTCCAAAGCAGAATATTTTTCTAATTGTTTTGATACATAAAAATCGAATTAAGGACGAGTAGTTTATGATATATAACAATTTGAAGTTTTGACAAGTGGAGTAGTGGACAAAGATTTTGGGGGGTAACCCAAACCACCCTACTCCACCCATCAAAAATTTAAATACTTATAACACATAAACTACTCGCTCTAAATTCAATTTAAGAATCAAACTACTTTGAAAAATATTCTGCTTTGGAAAATGAGAATGAAAACTCTATGCTGTCATTCGAAAAGTAAAAACATAAAAAAGATTTAAAAATATAATTTTTAATAAAAACGTTTTTTTTTTAATAACATGGAACTATGTAAAAAAATAATTTCAAAAACATTAATACTTTTTGAGATATTGTTTTACGCTAAATATATCACTATCTATATAATGCGTATAGGCAAAAATGTATTAAGAATTGTTGACCACGGTACAATCGTAACGTGTTACAATTTTACCAAGTCACCACTACCTACTTATGCATTTGTAACAATTTTGTTTTCTAAATGTTTGCAGGGCACATATATTACGTCAGGGATCGATAAGAAGAAATTTGAAGATATGAACTTCCCCAAAACATATTTTATGGAAAATATAAAGCTGTGTGTTTCGAAAAATACCCGAACACTCTATATATTATGACATGACGTACATAAAAATTCTAAAGCACGTTCATTAACTGCTAAAAGGCCATGATAAATGTGTCACGATTTTTGACACTAGTTGTCCAATAAAATTGTCATCTACCGTGTTTCCGCGGAAACAGGGTACACATACTGATATACTTACACTTTATCACACATTACCTTATTATTTTATGATTAACGTGTCTTAATTCTGAATTTTATTATATTTTATACACTCAATGACAGTATCAAATTGATGTATATAGATATACTTAAATTCACCAAACGATATTCTCCTTGTAATAAAAGGAATAATTATATGTAAAAATGTAATTACGAAGAAAACTCAAATATAAACTACATAATAGGTACACTTCAACGATAATAATAAAAAACCATTATTATTTTTAATGAATGAAGCAGATCATTAATTATTCCTATTCAATAATCATTGACAAGTTTGGCTTTTTATGTGCAAAACGACCGAATCGGTGGGCACAAAGTATACGAAATCCTATATTTTAATAATAATTTGCTATGTACCTACTTGACGAAAATCTGAAACATTTATGTAATACCACCTTCATCTACAGTGGAGTAAAGGCAACGATTTTATGATGATGTGTGCCCTAGTAACGAAATTAGTAATTAGGCACCTATACCACTGACATTATTATTAAATAATATTTAACAATTATGTGTAATGTACATATAATTAATATAGCAATATAATTTTTATATATAGCTGTAAATTTGTAGAAAAAGACATTGGGCTATTTTGTCGTACCTATGCGTTCTACCACACATTGCATTTTACTAAAACGCTTTCGTTTTTTCATAATTTATTTCAAGAGAATTCAAACTAAACCATTTTTCCACATCAGTTGCCTTAGAAATTATTTTGGCTTTATTTTGGACAATAAATTAGTACTGTGGTATCATCAGCAAATCACGCAATTAAACAATCACATTTTAATTTTAGAAGATAATTTGTATATACGAAGAAAAGTAGAGGTCCCAGCACAGTTCCTTGTGGAACACCGTAGTTCAAAGTGTTATAATTGCTGAATACATTATTAAATAATAAAATGTAATAATATTGATTATTTTATTTATTTATTTGACTACGATTTGTTAAAAAAAAAACATTTGATGAGATTATTAAGAACACCACGAATTTCATAATTGTATATATATTTTTTTTAATACCTAGTATATTATGATCTACAGAATCAAAGACTATTTTAACATTAAGAAAAATACCAAGATGGAAATCGTCCTATTCTACATATTATTTTTTATGGTAGTTAACTTCCAACACCGATGAAGTAGAGGTAGGTAGCACATATTTTACCTAACGGAAAGTTAATAACATGTATAAATTATTTTTTACCAATTAGTTAACATTTGAAAATGTATTATTTCCCGACATTTTTTATATTTTCTATACTCAATATGATTATTTGTACACTCATTTCCGTAATTTTTTAGAGGGTTAAATTCAATTATTTCATTCCCTCTAAAGGTTTCTACAGATGAGACCTATACTGGTCATACACTGATGATAACTATATCACACTGCATACATAAAATATTATTATATATGTAACAGTGGCGACCAGAAATAAGAGCCGCGTAGCACTACAATATGATGAAAAATAATAAGTCTATTATTAGTACAAAACCTAAACATTTTACAAGTTACAAAACAAGTCACAGTCCGAAAGTATCAATTAAAAGAGCTATGGTCATCCATGATAAATAATATAGATGATCTGGTTTTTTATTCTTTTTACAATTATTTTTTTTTGTGAAAATTGTATCACACGCACTTTATTTTGTGCTACTACCATTATTTATTTATAAAGATAAATTTATAATTACCGGAACATCTGAATCACATTTTTCCGGTTTAATATATTTATATAATTATTTCCGGCAATATTTAAGTACAGATCAAGGATGTCAATCTTTTTAAATATATCAATTTATTTTAGAATGCATGTCTGTTAGTCACGGATTTATTTTTACTGTTGAAAACTGATGAAACACTCCTTAATTGTCAAAATCATAGGCAAAATGTTAATCAAAATGTTCGGATTTATTTTATTTTTCTCACCGTCTCAATCCGAAAAACTTTTTAGGCCAAACTTGCCTCTAGTAAATTAAAAATCAGCTTGATTTATTAAACATAATATCTTTTTTCTATTATTAATTCTAATGTGCCAAATATATATTTTTGACATCTTTGTAATTAAATTTGTATATATTATATTTATTCTACTTATTACAGGGCGAATATCGCCTGGTGATTGATAAAGTATATCCGTGTGAAACAACAAAAAACCATCCGATTCAATTTAATTGGTATTTTAGTAAAAAGACATCAAGTATAACGGAGTTAAAAGGCAATACGACATTGTTGATACCTTTCGATGATAATCTTACAGTAAGTACATATTATACGTATAATTATTAATTTAAGAGTTTTATAATATAAAGAAACCTTTGTATTGTGATATCTGGTAGTTAAAAAAAAAATTGTTTTTGATAAACTTATTAAATAGATCCTCCAATATATAATAGAATGAGTCCTGATTGATTCATAATCAACGAACCACAGAAAATAACAAACTGATTAATTTTAGTTTTCCATCCAAGTTCATTATAATAATTATAATATGGAAGTTTCACTGTAATACTTTACCTAATAGTACTTGGTATGTACTTACCATAATATTACAAGAACGTAGCTACTCCATTGGTTACATCATAAGGAGACAAGAACCACAATATATTCTGCATTCATTAAAATTGCATTTAATAACACATATTACAACTAATTTGTATCTGTAATTAACTGGATTGACTGGAAATAATTAACGAAATATAAATTTAAGGGGCCTCGCCATCGCATTGATCTAAATCGCATTGAATCGCATTGAATCATAAAGGCAATTTCTAATCTCGTCGTCGCCATATTATAAGACCTGTTAGTCGCGAATGATTATTAGTGTGTGTGGCGTCCATGCTGGTCAATTGTAGCGGTACGGAGGGCTCTCACAAGCACTCGCACGCACACGTCAGTATGTATTATTGTGATCATGAAAAAATGTTCAATCAAATATACGATTCTAACTCCAACAATACGTCGAAACGATTAACTCGATTTGCATTCTGACAAAATATTCTTTTTTTCCACAACATCAACGAGAGATCGATAGAGGTACATTTTTAAAATTGTATTTAGTTAATTAAATATTTAAGTTGGTAATTCTGAATTTTTTACAATTTTTATTGCATTTTAAATTGCAAAAATTAAAAATGTGGCTCGACCGTTCCGTTATATATTAAGGACAATCCGAATATTTTTTCAGGAATAAAAATCTTAATAATTGTCGGCGCGTATTGTTTGAATTAGAGGCAGTAGTTTTTGACAAAAAAAGACGTGGTAGTGAGGCCCCTTAAGAACCTTGTTTTATTTTTTTTTCCCGTAACTCATACATTATAATATTAATCATAATTATGATTATATTTATCATGAAATAAGTGTCTGAAGTTGCAAAGTCATGGTGAACATAACAACTGTATTATTTTATTAATCATTTTAATTTCTACACGAATTGTACATTTTTGTAGTCATCTTAACTAAAGTAATATAGTATTTATTTGTAGATAGATTTTAACTTTGCGTCTTGGGGCTCAACTGGTGGATGGGTGCCAAATGCATTTATTCTCAACACAAAAAAGGCATGCAGTTATACAAAACATCTCGGTGGAAATGCTTGGATTAATTTTATAGAGGGTTTCAACATTCCAACTGATAAATGTCCGATTCCAGTGGTAATGTATAAAGCCATTAAAAACAGTTATATAATTTATAATTTTTTTATTTGTTTATTTTAATTCAGTATAATTCAATTATAATTCAATAATAACAATAAGTATATTTGAGCTGATATGTTAGTATACTGAGTTGTTCTATAGATAAATATACAATAGTAATAATATTACATTTTTTATTAATTTATACGCTATTAACACCAATGTTTCATTAAATATTTACATTTATAAATAAGCAATTTGATTGATACACAATATATTCTAATCAAGGTCATTAACTATTTTTTCTTTTATATGAGTTTTATTAATTATATAATATGTTTTATTAGACCGATTTATACATAAACATTGTATTATACTTTTTACATTATTTCCCAAATTGTTCAATATAGGTAGGTAACATGTAATCGGGAGAACATCTTAAACTGTAAACATCTAAATCTATATTCTCTATTAATTGTGTATGTGCCATAGTAAAAATCTAATGAGAATTTGTTTAATGTACAATTTATAGGTAGATTGTATATTTGTGTGGCTAAATAACTAGAATGGTGGGTACGCTGACAGAAGACAATAAGCTTTTTATTATTTCTTTGAGTTATATATACTGTATTTATGTTTGTTTTATTTCTCCCTCCCCAGTATGTTTTACCGCATGCTAAAATTGAATAAGATAATGCCATATTATATACTCGTATTACAACTATTTTATTTGAAAAACGATTTTTTTTTTAAATATGTGTTTGTATTTGACAATTTCAAATATAAATCTATCGTTCTTCTTAAATATTTAAATGATAATACCATAGTAATTGGTTTACAGTTTCCGCTGGTTGAATTATTCTTACAGTAATGTATATCAATGTTGTATCCATCGGGCAGCTGTAAACGACTTGTGACTATTGGCATAAATCTTGATTTATTTAGGTTTTTTAAGGGATATCACATTTTATTCAATCCAATTATAGATACGCTGTAAGGCACCGTCAACCCTTTGTTTTATTTATTTCCAATTATCATCAACATTAACTAGCACTATATCATCAGTAGACACGAATAACCTACCTTTTAAAAAATATGCTGGTATTCAGTTAATATAAATTAAGAATAATATAGTTCCTAGTGAATTACCTTGTGTGAGTCCATAATCGTTGACATAACAATAATAATAACTACTATAATGTAAACCTAGTGTATGATATAAGGGTCTATAAAATCTGAGTTTATAACTATCAACTATAAATCTTACGGTTGTGGAAGAAACTGTTGGTCTATACTGATGATATTTAGATGTAAAATTGATTTTCATAATATTGTGATGGCCAAATAACCCAGATATGAGTCTGCTTTTATAATATATATGTAGAATATTAAAATCAGTACAATATTCTTTTTTCTTTGTATACAATACTAACTAAACGATATACTATCAGCAATTTAACTTGATTGAATTTTAATAATAAATTATAAAATTAACAATTTGACCACTTGTCTATCAAATTATTAGGTGATTTTGAGTACGATTGTAAAAATTTTATGAACAATCAATTTTATTAATATTCTAACTTTTGTGCTTTGATTAAATATTTATTCTTTTGTGTAACATGTTTCTGTTAAAATATAAATTCGTATAGACTAAAATTTTTAAAAATTGTTGAGTAAATGGGAATAAAAAAAAATAATCCAAATGTAGCAATTATACCAGCCGTTGGAGTACAGATATAAAGGTCATCATTAAATAAAACTACATAATCATAAAACAACATAATCAAACATCTAAAATGTACAATGACATTGACAGTAGGTAACATGGTCAATATCCATGTTACAATCATAAAGTTACAATTTCAATGGTGGGCAAGTTAATGAAAATAATTAAGTCAAGTTAAGTTAAGATAAGAGGATACAAGATCGATAAGTTAAAAGTTAACAGTAAACATATAATAAATTTAACCCGATAAGTTAAAAATTAATATAGAAAAAATATTAACTTAACTCAGTTGAAAAAAGTTAATAAATTTTTTTTAATTAGTATGTAAATCACATAAAGAGTGAATGTATCTTTCTAGATTCTAATTTATAAATTATAAAAACAATATTATGTTACCTTATAACAATTTTGTTTTCTAAATGTTTGCAGGGCTTATATATTACGTCAGGGATCGATAAGAAGAAATTTGAAGATATGAACTTCCCCAAAACATATTTTTATGGAAAATATAAAGTTGTGTGTCGATATAAAAATTTTAAAAATGAAGTAGTTGGCTGCGTTGTTGTCGAGGTTAATCTTATACGTCCTTGGGAAACACCAATTTGATTACTGTATATGACATAATAATATTATAATATGTTATTATAACTTGTTATGAAGATTATGTAATAAATATTTTTAACAGTCCCAACAGTAACTGATTTAATTTACATTCTAAGGAGGGTTGGGGCAATATCCTTTTGGTCCATAAATTGTACTTTTGACTATTTAACCACGTAAGCCAAATACTATATTAATTAACATACGGCCATACGAGACATATAATGATAATTATTGTAGACGACCTAGCCCGCTGAAAAGACTCGAACACTCTATATATTATAACGTGACGTATATACAAATTCTAAAGCGCGTTCGTTAACTGTTCAAGAGCCATGATAAATTTGTCACGATTTTTGACAACTATAGTTGTCCGGGCGCACACGAATTGCGTACCAAAGCAGCTAAACGAACCTTTTTGAACAAATTGCGTCCCGGACGCAATTCGTTCAAAAAGGTTCGTTTACCTGACTTGGTACGCATTTCGTGTGCACCGAGTTGTCCAATAATATTGTCATATACCGTGTTTCCGCGGAAACAGGGTACATATACTTACACTTTACCAAACATTACCGTTATTATTTTATGAATAACGTGTCTTATTTCTGTATTTTATTAT
>NW_021770540.1:1098059-1098338 GCF_005508785.2 Acyrthosiphon pisum
ATTTTATACACTCAATGATACTATCAAATTGATGCACATAGATATACTTTAATTCACAAAACGATATTCTCCCTGTATTAACATGTCAATACATTTAAATTTATTTAAGGAGCTAGTCAAGTCTGAAATAAAGATTTGAAATTCCTGACTAATGGCAACGATTTTATGATGATATGTGTCCTAGTAACAAAATTAGTAACTATGTACCTACACCACCAACATTATTATTAAACAATATTTAACAATTATATGCCATGTACACATAATTAATGTAACAAT
>NW_021770540.1:1098438-1105164 GCF_005508785.2 Acyrthosiphon pisum
AAGACCAATTTCTTTTTATTTCCTCTCATTTGCCTCTTCTACGTTTAACATTCTGTCTCTCCACTGATGTGAGCACAAACATTTTTCTTTCGCGGCAGCCCTTGGTAGGGTATAGTAGTGGTGGGAGAAGTTATACCTCGCATACGTATGCGAGCGATTGTCGTAAAAATCAGTTGAATGAGATAACATTTATCAATTAAGTATATGCGAATAGGTGGCCCAGTGGTACAGTGCTCGGTTGGCAAGCGGTTATTATCCACGCGCAGCGGCAATGTTGGCTGGCGGTGGCCGGGGACACCACAGGGATACATGCGTATCGGGGGGTAATGCATGCAGCTACAGGTATGTTAACGCTGATGACATTTACAAACAGACGTCTATATAATGTGTAAATATTTTACAAATAATTTAAAGTGGAAAACAAAATACCTTAGATTATTACGTAAATGTGATAAATGATAACTGATAACGTAGATATGATAACGCGCGGCGGCAATGTTGGCAGTCGATAGGTAGGTAGAGCGGGGTGGCGGGGAGTGTGTATATATTATAATAGATGGCGTAATCAGCAGTCGTCGGTGTATAAGGAAGAGCACGGTGGTATAGGGAAGAGCGAAGTGGAGGGGTAAATCGTATACGTATGTGCTACCGTCGGTTTACAAGGATGATTCACCGTGGAATGATTGGGATGAGTATGTTTGGGATGAGGACGATGTTCCAGAACTCTCTATTTCTACCTACTGATACCCTAATATATATATCCTGAATTTCTGACAAGCAAACACAATGCCTAATAGTTCTAACTCCGAGATCGTATAATTTTTTTCGGCAGCAATAAGGGTTCGGCTCTGAAAGAAATTGTGTGTCGTACATTGTTATGATCGACTTGAAAAAGCTCGGCACCGAGCTCTGAGATAGAAGCGTCGGTCTGGACGCCAAACGTTTTATTAAAACCAGGATGCGTTAGGGAGACCTGTTTACTGAATACATTTTTAATCTCTTGAAAAGTCGTTATTTCGGATTGTCCAAATTCCCAGGGGACTCCTTTTTTCAATAAACGAGCAAGTGGTACTAATAACGTTGAGTGATTTTGTGAAAATTTCCTATAAAAATTACAGAATCCTATAAATGACTGCAAGTCTTTCCGGTTTCGGGGCTCTGGAAATTCGCTGATTGCTTGAGTCTCTTCGGGATCCATAGAGAACCCCGTCTGAGATATAGTGACCTAAGAATTTTATTCTCGGTTTAGCGAAATTACATTTGCGATATTTGAGCGTTAAATTTGCATTCAAAATTTTGTCGAACACCCATTGAATAATTCTAATATGTTCAGTGAAAGTTTTTGACGCAATCAATATGTCATCTACATATAAGTGTATATCTTTGGGTAGGACCGAACTAATATATCATGGGCCATAGGAGATAGTGCCATCTCGAGTCCTTTACCAAACGCTGCGTTTGAAACATTCAGCCCAAACGGTACCACGCAGAACTGGTATGAGCGACCGTCATACAAGAAGCTGGTGTATTTGCGGACATCTGGGTCCAAAGATAAGTCATTCGCCTTACTGACTCATTCGATTAATCGACTCAAATTGTCGGGTCCCAATGTGAGTTCAATAAGCGGCGACTAGTGTATATATAATTATTTTATGTTCGAATTTGGATGAAATTACATATAAAATAACCAAGAAAAACGATTTTTTTTTATTTTTTTGTAATTTCGTAATATAAATTCAACTTACCAGCTACCGTATTATAAATAGGTAATAACAAATTTGAATATAATATAAAATATCCACATGACAAACCATCCCAGCTCAGAATCGTTTTTCGAATACAATGATATTATATCATTGAATTCAAATTTAATACCACCTATTAACTAGTGACCTACTTGTAACCTACTGTACAGCAGAGCGACATCCACTTACGCACCTTTTTTTACAATTGTAATTTAAATTACAAAAATAAAAAAGGTGGGTAAGCGGATGTCACTCTGCTGTACAGTAGGTTACAAGTGGGTCACTGTTCAATGGATAGTATTAAATTTGAATTCAATGATCCAAGTTCCAACAAAGTCCAACAACACAGTCTTCATAATGTTGGACATCGATTTCAAGGTTTTTTCACAATTGTAGTGTTGGCCATGGCCATAAAAAAAAAGCAAACATATTAGAAAACATTGGACGTAAGAGGTGATTGATATGTGATCTTATGGAATTGGATTGTCAGTTTAATGTTACAAATTTAATAGAGATACTGATGAAATATGCACCAAGTATTTGTGAGTATCATACATGTAACATTGAAGCTACACAGTCCATAGTTCCAAAAATATTTAACCCAATAAATCTGGATGTGTCATTAAAATGTATGGTACCTAAATATGGAATTAATATATTTTAATAATAATCTAATATAGTAATTTTGCTTTTTGAATCACTCATTTAATGTTTAGTAATGACATAATTTTTAAATTTTTATGAATTAATAATTAAAAAAAATTAAAATGTATTGGGATATTTAAATTATATTTGTATACGACTATGATACTTATCGTCCTATTACAATTTAACACATCTATTATAATGTGGTAGAACACCAAAATTAATTTTTTATTCTTTTTTATATTTATAAATGTTGTAGTGATATAGTTAAAATGCCAATAAAATATGGTTCAAGGTAGTTGGACAAGTTTTTCTTTTTTCAAACGACTAAAATAGGTTTGATGGACGATTTCTAAAAGTCGCTGGAAGTGTGAGCACCAAAATCAATTTGTTATGCTTTTTTTATTTATAGGTGTTATATTAGGTGCCAAGTTCCAACACTACAGTTTGTTTGTATAACAGGATTTTATATGTTGACCAACTTTCTCCAACAAGATTCCAACAAAGTCCAACAAGTCAGAGTAGAAGTTGTTGGAAAGTTTTTGATAAGTTTTAAGTACTTTATAGTGTCTGTCGTGAACTTGGCACTAAAATTTTAAAAGTCTCGTCACTTTTCTAAACTTTTCCAACAAATTTCGAACAATGTCCAACAAGTCGGAGTGGAAGTTGTTGGGATGTTTTCAAAAAGTTTTAAGAAATTTGTAGTGTTGGTAATGGCACTACAAACTTTAGTCTCGTAACTTTTCTAAACATTTCCAACAAATTCCAACAAATGTCCAACAATGTCCAATAAGTCGGAGTAGAAGTTGTTGGGATGTTTTCGAAAAGTTTTAAGAACTTTGTAGTGTCAACTTCACGTACCTAGTTTTATAAACTATTACGACCTTGGCGCATCGCCGCGATCTTTTTACGAGTAAAACGCGTTTGAATAGTATTAGACTATTACTGGGTAGCTAAGCCAGCAATCTTATAACAATATTCAACTACCTATTTATTGTTTAATTCTTTTAACCGAATTTATTACTTTTAACGATTTTAATTTATCACAAAAAAAAAAATATTATTTTTATTATATCTTACTATTATACTTATTCTAGCCAGCCTTACAATTACTTTTTCCGCAAATTTGCCCTCACCTATTTTTACTCAATAAGGTTATCTACTGCCTTTTAATTCAAAACAAAATCTATTTTCACAATATATCAACTTATTTTCTTTCAACAATTATCTATCATTCAATTAACTTCTTATTTCAATTCAATTATCTTCATAAAAATTATTCATCTATATATCACTTAATTAATTATTCAAAAATCATCCATTAATATTATTCACTTATAATTCAACTCAAAAATTATTCATAAATTATTTCAATATATTTATTTAATTGGTACACGTGTGCATTAATTTTCAGATAAGTCTACCGCTTCCTATCTCTATTTATTCTGAATAATCACTATATATCATTAGATAAGTCTTTGCTGTCTATTTACCATAAAAAATACTTAGATCAGCCTACCGCCGTCTACCATGAAAAATTCTTAGGTCACTCTATCGCTGCCTACCATAAAAAAAATCCTAGATCAGTCTACCACTATCTATTACAAAAATACCTAGGTCCGTCTACCGCTGCCTTTACTAAAATTACATATGTTTCCTAACAAGCTTGTTTTTATTTCTTTTTATGTTTGTATTCAAATATTACACCTTCACCAATAATATTTAAAAATTTAACGCTGAGACGTGCACTTTAAAGCTACAATTTTATTTGCAATATATTTATATTCAATTTAATTAATCAACTCACAATACATGCTGCTCCTACTCCTTGTGTCATCATGTCTATGTGTCTGTTTGCATGACTTTGTTCTTTCCTTTCGGAGTTGTCCAGGGTGATCGGTCCTTGACTGTGACTCGTGTAAGTTGCCTCCGTGAAGTTGCGACGTTGAAAGTAGCCGCTGCGCCGGAACTGGACTTCCGAAGTTGAATTGACTGCTCGACTCGCCTCTAATTCCTTGAAAGTTCTGTACTCGACTGCGCCAATTATTCTCGTAGCTCTGATTAGTCAGTGTAATATACTCGTAAGTCAGGTGACTACGTGAATATTAAGGTTTGCAGGTAGCAAGACCATTTCGTTGATGATGATGATGAGGTAAATGATAATAAATTGTAGATAGGTGTAGTGTTATTAAGAAGTTTATTAAAATGTGCTTCAATAATTCGACTTAGTCCAAAATTACAAGTTTACTACACAGAGTGACGTGAAGGTGCTTGTGGTGCATTGGAGTGAACACGTGTTGAACACAATGAAATTCTTTATAAGAGGCTTTTAATAATGCATATAATTGTTTTTTTTATTTAAGCTTAAAATAATTAAAAATGTAATACAAACTAATATTCTAAAAAAAATTACATTACATTATTATAGTTAATGTAGGATGGAATCTTTTTAAATGCCGTTCTAACTTGGCGGATTTCAACGCATCATTACTGAGAACGGTGACACATATTACACACTGCGGTCGAATTTCACAGTTAGTTTCAATTGCGATAAATCCAAATTTTATGTATCCATCGTCATACTTTCTTTTCGGAGTACGGGTACGGAGACACTAACAACAAAAACTAACAATATTATATTCAACTTTAAACATAATCTGTTAAATTGTGCCGATCTAATCTAATCTTAATGTAATGTAAAAAAATATTAAATTATCGGTTGAAATACTAACACTATGTAATATAAATTTATAAATAAACGACGTACTATACACGATTGTCAATAATTAGTGTTATGCCTCAATGAAAAATGAAATTATTAAAATATTTTTACATTTTGTAAGTATGGCTCGCGGACCACCTCACAATGTCTCGCGGACCCATAGTGGTCCGCGGACAATAGGTTGGGAACATATGGTATAGAGAGTGGGTCTTACGCTCGTATAACCAGATACTAAATTGTACACACGTGTCAAGACTGACTACTAATATTAATTGTACATTTCAACACCCTCCCTCAATCAATAATTTCTTTAATTGTAGTCACTCCTATGGCTGACGTAGTTTCTCGAATCGTTCCTTTACCAAAGACTTAGTTAGATGTCTGCTATCTGGTCCTCTGTTCCAATGTATTGTAGTTGAAATTGCCCATCTTCATATTTCTCCTGTATGAAATGGTATCGCACGTCTATGTGTTTTGTCCTCTTATGAAACTCCGGATTTTTAATTAAACGTATGGCACTTTGATTATCAATAAATACCGGTTGTTTACCGCCTGTTGTTGATAAGCTTATTATCAACCGCGTAATCCACATGATCCCTTTGACTGCTTCACTGGCCGATATATATTCAGCCTTTGTCGATGATAATGACACGCAATGTTGCCTTTGCGATGTCCATGAAATTATGCTTGACCCATATCTGAATAGATATCCTGACGTTGAACGTCGTGTCTGAACGTCACCTGCATAATCTGCATCACTAAATATTTCTAATGATCATTGTGTATTATTATTAAAATATAAGCCATAATTAAATGTTCGTTTGACTTATCGTATAATCCGTTTTATCAAGTTTCAATGAGCTTTAGTTGGTTTTGCTAAGTAGCGACTAGCAGAGTTTATTGCAAATCTTATATCTGGTCTTGTTACATGTGATAAGAACAGTAAGATACCTACTGCCTGCCTATAAGAAATATCTTCACTCAATATTTCCGTATCTTCTTTTTGTTCAAATGTATGTGATTTGTCTATCAGAATTGAAAGTTCCTTGGCGTCCAGCATATTAAATTTATTAATTATGCTACTTGCATAATTTGTCTGATGCACAAATAATGACCCGTTTTCTATTATTTTTACCTGCATACCTAGAAAATATTCTGCATTTCCCTTTTTAACTTCAAACTCTTTTTCTAAGTTTGTTAACAGTTTATCTATTTCACTTCATTATCCGCCGCGATTAAACCATCGTCAACAAATATTGCAAGAATAATTTGATTGTTATCAGCTTTGAATACACCTGCATCCGCTTTGGTACATTGTAAACCAAATGCATTTAAAAAGTTCTTAAAGCGTATATTCCAACTTCTTGGACTTTGTTTTAAGCCATACAAACTTCGCTGAAGCTTACATACTTTATTCGATCCATCTTCGCATCCTGGTGGTTGTACCATGTATATTTCTTCCTGTAGTTCTCCGTACAGAAATGCTGTCTTGATGTCGAATTGTCGTAATATCAATTTTTCCACAGCTGCTACTGCGAATATCGCCCTTATTGATTCGTATCTGGCCATTGGCGAAAATGTTTCGTGGTAATCTATACCGTACTTCTGTGAACA
>NW_021770540.1:1106092-1113327 GCF_005508785.2 Acyrthosiphon pisum
GTACGATTCTCTCGTTCAACTTTTCCATTTTGTTCCGGCGTATATTGGTAAATTATAACCGTGAATTGGTGTCGTATGCCGTATTTTTGCAAAATACCTGTTATTTCTCTATTCACGAATTCTAATCCGTTATCCGTAGTGGCATGAAGTTGGCCCCCCCACTTTGTCTATCAACTTCGAACCTTCACCATTATTTTGGAACTTATTTGGAACTAAGTGGAACCTAGTTTTCCGAATTTGGAACTTCATACTTTTCCCGGGAAAATAATTTTCTGTTGGGGGGGCCAACTTCACCCAGCCCCCCCCCCACTTTATTGTATCAACTTCGAACCTTTACCAATATTTTGGAATTTGTTTAGAACTAATTAGAACCTAGTTTTCCGAATTTGGAACTTGCATTTATGGTTGGTCCAAAATTATTTTTTACTTTGAGAAAAACTACTTCTAAATAATACTAATTTATACAATAGGTTTGCGCAGACTTCAATTTATGGTTTAGCTTGCAACAATTATAGAACTCTACTGACCTAATACTTCGACTGTGCTCCTAATTTTGTAACCTATCAACGTACTATTAAGCACTAAAATAATTGTAAATAAATAACTGCGTGTTATTGATATTAATATAAATAATAAATAATGATGATAATGAATTATAATATTTTATGGTACATTGCACATCAAAAATCTAAATATCACTAAGCATGGTAAACTCTTTATAATAAACAATTAACATATAAGTATCGATTAGGTTATTTATCAGGAAGTTCACGGTCTTTCGTTTTGAAATACCTTATAAGCTGCACATATCCACTCACCTTTTTATTAAATAAATAAAACACATTGTTTGAATGATATATAAACTTTTTAAAGTTTATAGTCTATAGTTATTGTCTTTGTATGGGTAGGTACAATGTTTTGTTAGATGAATACATTTTTACACATACATATTTTTGATTTTATTACCCTTTAAAGACAAATAATATTCCCATGATCTCCACGAACTTATTATTATAAAAAAAAATGAAAGCAAATTTTAACATACCCCATAAAAATTTAGGTTGAGCCTTTGCTTGACTACCTCACCTCGTTTGCACGCCTATGTTTCATACAAACGTTACTGTGTAAAGGTACGTTTCCCCTACAGTGTCTGCACGCGGCAACAAGCGTAACCATATACCTATATTTCAGTTTATAGGTATATTATAAGCGTAACTACTGGTCATAGAGAAATGCCTTACGCGGCCGTGATCAAGTCTCGTTGATAAACTAACTAATTTACACCATTTTTTGTGATTTTACTATTAGTTATTATGTCTGTGAAGTTCACCTCTCCCCTACCATACCAATGTCATGAAGTCAGTTACTTCAAGAAACTAGGTATCGGAAAAATAATATGAGTTTCCCATAGACAATACAATATTGCACAAAAAGTAATAACAAATTTCATTTTTATTTTTTACCACACTATTTTGCGCACCCGGGTAGACCGGTAAAACAAATCACATTATCTCTAATAATAGGTGTCACATTGGAGCGTTCTGTCGGGACTGGTCGATTCCTATCGCTGATCGACAGTAACATGTTTCGGTCGGGTAGAATTCTAATCGGCGCGGCGGGATGTGTAAACAAAAGACATAATAATATTATCATACCGCGTTTGACACACTATCCCTTTTGTTGATTGCGACTTTTAATTAATTTGTATTATTCATTTCGGGCGTATCGACGTATTACATTTGTAATAGTACATCAGTAATTTGCTTGTCACGTATTAAAAAAGGACAAAAAAAAAGTAAGTTGTCGTTCATTGTTTATAAATTATATAAATTTAATTAACCTAGAAGTAAGAAAATTATAATGAAATGTATTATCATAAGGATTGACTTAAATGTAATAATCTATGATACATTGTAGTATTTTTATTTAAATTTTTTATAGATAAGATTAAAAACACAAAGATTTGGCTTATATATATTTTAATATTCAAACTGCATACTAACTATATAAAAATTACGATGACACATTACCTCTTATTATTTTTACCGATTATAGTTAATTAGAGTGACTTATTATAGTAGGGGTTGGGATTTTATAGCACTTAAAATTGTGTTGATATATAAATGCCGTTAAAGTCGTAATCTTCAGTATGATAACTGAGAAATTCTAGTTTTTTCATATTTGTCTAAAATGGTTGCAGAACAAGGCGAGTGATGTATAAATATGTTTCATAATGATAATAAATTTGCTGATAATTTTATTTTGCATACCAGAATTTTTTTTATATACAATTATTATTGAATTCAAATTTAAAACAATAATTACAGTGACTTTTGTAGATACCTAATTTACAACTGAGCGTTACTCACTTACCTCCTTTTAGATTCTGAGTGGAACGATGAATGTATTGATTTTACAATGTGTGTTTTTTTTTTATTATTTTTTTTTTGTGTCTGTGTACACGATAAGTAAATTAAAAAAATTTTAAATTCCCAGTAATTTTTAAAAGCGTCAAGAAAAACAAAAAAAAAATTAAGGATAAACGGGAATTTTACGCAAAATTGAATTTGGTTTTTGGTGTAACATTAAAACAAATGACCGTAGATACATGAAATTTTCACTGGTTGTTTATATTTGCATTTTCTATACACGATAACATTTTAAAAATATTTTGACTCTGTTGTGAACCCCTGTCTGTATACTATACGCAGTATGAGATATAGTAATAGTATAATATAGTATAGTGTGTAAGCATATTAATGTCTGAACAGACAGAGTCACACGGTCTTAAGGAATTCGCTGTGTGGACTGTTTTGATCCCGAGCGAGCCCCTACCGTGTCTCGCTGTCTGTGTAATAGTCAGTGTAGTCCTGGCAGACCATCGAGCAGAGCCTCTGTTGATTTCTTAAGTCTAATAATTATTCTGTGCAACTAAATTTCTTTTAAAATTGATTATATTAATAAAGTATTAGTGATAACTCAAACACCTCGTATTTATTTACTAACGAACAAACTCGATTGTGGAGACGTCCATAACATTTTGGTGGCAGCGGTGGGATCCGTAGATTCCAGTTCGTTAAACAATAAGTTAGTTAATGCCGTGTAATTTCGAGTTAAAGTAAATCTATGCTTATAAAATAATTAAATACAAGAAGAAAATCTGAAGAAGAAAATCCAAAGAAGAAAATCTGAAGAAGAAAATCCGAAGTGTCCATAAATTCCAAAACATCGAGGTATACAGAAACTCCAGTGTGCAAGACGACAAGGAAGGGAGCTCGCAGTACCGCCGTACTCGTAGCGCCGAGGTCCGTTACATTAGCACCACCAAATATGAAATTCCAAAAAAAAATTATACCAACGATTGTTATTCCATTTGTACACATTTGTAATCCTAATATAAACATTTGTACACCACCCAAAATACCACAAAAAACCAAATTTCCATGGTGGTGCTAATTTAACGTTACACCAGCACCACACTTTTTGTACAGTTGACTCAGATACTCCAAAATTATACCAATGATTGTTATTCCATTTGTACACATTTGTAACCCTAATATAAACATTTTTACACCTCCCAATATACCCAAAAAAACCAAATTTCTATGGTGGTGCTAATGTAACGTTACACCAGCACCACACTTTTTGTACAATCGATTTATCAGCCCCAAAATGGTACCGACGATTGTTATTCCATTTGTACACATTTGTAAACCTAATATAAACATTTGTACACCACCCAAAATACCCCAAAAAACAAAATTTCCTTGGTGGTGCTAATGTAACGTTACACCAGCACCACACTTTTTGTACAGTTGACTTAGGTACTCCAAAATTATACCAATGATTGTTATTCCATTTGTACACATTTGTAATCCTAATATAAACATTTGTACACCACCCAAAATACCCAAAAAAACCAAATTTCCGTGGTGGTGCTAATGTAACGTTACACCAGCACCACACTTTTTGTACAATCGAGTTATCAGCCCCAAAATGGTACCGACGATTGTTATTCCATTTGTACACATTTGTAATCCTAATATAAACATTCGTACACCACTCCAAATGCCCCAAAATTAATTTTAAAAAGATACAGTTTACATCATAAGAATAAAAAATGTTTAGTACTAAAAAAACTTAATTGTTTTGATGAAAAATAATTCTATAAGACTATAAATAAATGAAAATAATCGTATAAATAATCGTTGGTACCAGATTGTTATTCCATTTGTTCACATGGTTGTCCATATTATGAAATTTAACCTTCAATTAACAATAAGTGATTTATTAACATACGCTTTTATTTAATATTTTAAATTATTCAAAATAAAATATAATCAAAATCCAACATTTAATACATTAATTAAACCTCAACATTCCTTGTTTATTGGTTTCTTTTTAACTATTGTTTACAA
This sequence comes from Acyrthosiphon pisum, assembly GCF_005508785.2. Lineage (NCBI taxonomy): Eukaryota > Metazoa > Arthropoda > Insecta > Hemiptera > Aphididae > Acyrthosiphon > Acyrthosiphon pisum. The sequence continues at coordinate 1,110,511 of NW_021770540.1, forward strand.
AATGAAAATACATTTATTTAAAAATACTCGTGTACCTAAATTATTATAAAGTATATATTAAAAATTCTACATCTGTTTTTATTGATGTTTTTGTTGGATTGACTTTGAGCTTCATATCATCGTAAGTTTCCCATCGACCATTTGCCCTTAGTGCGCTAGCCGTGTAATGCCCAGTAGTGGAACGAAGACCACTTCTTTCTCCACCGAAAAAATTGATTACGCCTCTAAGATGGTATAATTTATCATTAACCATTAACATCTTTTCAATATTTTCAAGTCTTATCATATTTGAACGAGCAAAATTTTGTTTTATCATGTCCATTTGCACATCCTCAATGTTTCCGGTACTAGTCGATGCTTCTAATTCTAATTCTAAAAAAAAAAAAAAAAAATATATAACAATTAATTTTATTTTATAGTTATATAATAAATAATATTATTTACCTAACGGTACATAATTTATTTCAATTAGTATGTGCGTAGTTAGGCTCGACTTTGACTTCCTCAAACTTCCACAGTACTCGCATTCTTTTTCTGTTTCTATAATATAATCGTCTAGTTCATTTTGAATTGAGTACTCTTCGTTATATTTATTGACAGAAATCTTTGTTGATTTATATTCATATCGACGGTTAGAGCAAACATTATTAGTGCATTCACTTGTCGTTATAACTGATGGCATGTCTGCCATTATTTTGTCAACTATATATGCCACAGTGGTCGTTATATTAATTGTTTTCAGGCCACCAATTAAACATTCAACTTTATCTGCAAAAAACTGTAACAATAATAGTAAACGGTCATGATATATTGTTTTATTATCACTTTCAGAGGACATTTTCTTAATAATTGTAGCAGTCAAGTTGGTCGTTGGTACACTTTGAATGTAATTTCTGAACTGTATACTGTTAGCAGCTGACGAAGCTAAAATTGATAAAATAGAGTCCACAGAGCATGTGTTATTCAAAATCATTTTCCCAATATTTGGTACAGAAACGGGTCGCATCATACTATTTCCATTTTTTAAAAAAAACACTGGTTTTATATACGCTTTTTTGTTAAAATCAATCAACTCAAAACCTGGTTGTGGATTTATGTATGAATGTGCTGATCTTTGTTTTTTTGTTGCTTGTCCTTTTTTATTCCATCCTTCGCATGCAACCTTTTCAGCATTCATCGATTTTTGTTTATCGCAATCGAAACATATTCTTTTTTCTCCACATCCTTCTTTAGTTCCCGGTATCAAATATGAACATCCTAATAACATGTGGACTGACTTTTTACAGCATATACATTTATGCAGTCCTGTTGGGTAGTCCTCATTGATGCAAGCGTCACAGTGTACTTGATTTGAAATAGTTGTATTGTTTTTGGCTCTCTCGACAATTTCAATGATTTCATCATTTACTTTTCTGAGTGTATATTTTTCACTCAGTTTATACTCTGCACTCGGTGTATTACCTTCTCTTGTGTCAACTTCTTCACTTGATTTATCTTCGTCAGTTTGACTATCTTTTTCGTATTTTTCATCTTCAAATAACAATCTACCATTAGTTTCATTCAATTCATCCATAAATGTTTCACATTCGTTAGTTTTATGTGTAGGTTTAAATTCCAACGAAGGTCTTATTTCAGTATCTATATTCTCTGCTTGAACCAATAAGTGATCACCTATAGTAAGATATTAGTTTTTCCAAAAACGTGTCGATCCTTAAAGGCATATTTTCATTTTTAAAAACACGGTTTTTTATATGGTTGAAATCGCATTCTATTCTACTGCTTGATGCAGTTTCTGTGCCGAATCCAAACTTTTCCCGCATAATACCAGACCAGCATGGAAATAATTTCATTGCTTTTACAATACATGGCTCTAGAGTTGGCAAGTACTGTGCATTATCTACGACACCAATTACGTTTTCCACTTTTTCTCTAGCTTTATCAGCTATTAGTTGGGCCCAATGCTTAAAATTTGATATAGGTGTATTACATGAATGGTCTTCTAAATGTATGCCGTTGTCATATTCAGGATTCTGAAGCTCTGTATTTGATTCTAATATTTCTAATTAATGTTTATTGCATGATATTAATTTCGCTAGATAATTTTTCTTTTCAGCACACGGTGTTTTTATGACTTCACTAGATTCAGAGTGGTTTGTGTCAATTTGTAAAACTTCTCCATCATATTTGCTAAGAATTATTATAAAAATTGCTTCCAATATGTTTTCTGCTTCATCAATTGATGTATAAAGAACAAGAAGACCCATCCCACGGGTAATTAATTCTTTCGTACGATTAAATTTGGATGTTTTTACTTCTTTCCACAACGATACTAAATGTACGAAATAGTTTACATCATTTCTCAGATAGCAGTTCGGCATATCAACATTTTGTTTGGAAACCACCACTGCAAAACAAACTTCAAGATATTTTTCTAGGGTTTGATATTCTGTAAAAGCTTGTACTAATGCAGACATGAGAGCAAGAGACTGGTCACATATTACTACTTTTGGAGCCTTAACGCCACAACGCATCCATCTTTTCAGCCATGTACTGATGGATATTGTGTCATGTTGTTCAGATAACATTGACATAACCGTGAAATTTCTATGATCAATATTCATGACTCCTTCGTAAAGAAAAATTGGGCCACTACGTTTATTAGTCCCTCTGATAATTTTTCGAACACATCCACCTGTGGCGTCAAAAGAAATCGTTGGTATTTGTTCCTTTTTACAATAATCTCGATAAATTTTAGTTGTAAATTGCTCCAAAAATGAACAAAGGTTTTATTAGAGCCAATGTCATGAATACTATACT
>NW_021770540.1:1113377-1122398 GCF_005508785.2 Acyrthosiphon pisum
GTGATTGGTCGTTAGTTGTCGACGGCTTCCGTCACCGGTCGCTATCGTATACGTATACACGTGCGGGACGTTGGCGGGGGCGTTGCTGCAAACATCAGCGCCCAACTGGTGGCAACAGATATGCGCGAACTCGACGAGTTTTCGTCGATCGAGTGGGCAAGGTTATTCTGAATAGAGTATATTTTCATACTGTGTAAGATATTTCATTTTATTTATGGCTATTAAAGGGTCAGGGTGAATTTGAGAAGCAGCTAATGCTCTGTGTTTTGCAACTCTTAATGTCCCTATGTTGGGTATTTGAGCGGGAATAGCATCGCCTGAAAATTTAAAATTTAAAACTCATTTAATAAATTAAGTATTTAACCTTAAGTAAGTAAAAACGAATATATTGAAACAAAATTATGAGTCAACTAGTAGGTACTAAAATCCGTAGAATTTTAAATGATTATTACTAATATTATTTAACCATGGTTAGGTATTAAAAGTGGAACACACGAATTAAGGAGTTGCCGTTTGAATTGTGTTATACGAATATGGAAGGTTGATTTAATTTTCGATAAAAACATTCATTAATTATATTAATAATTGGTGTATATATTTTCTATCATTTATCCATTTATTATTATTGTTAATAACATTTAAAGGCAATACAGACGTATCGTAAAATGGTGTAAATAAGTTGGTGGTAGAAATCACTTAAAGTTAGGTATCTAATAATTATTAAAATTGTATTGTGTATAGTAAATAATAATAATATGCTTATTGTTAAAAAGTTTTAAGTCTGAATAAATAATACTTTTGAATTCTCATAAAATAGTTGATACCTTTTAGATTCTGAGCGGAGCGATGAACGTATTGATTTTACAATGATGTGTGTTTTTTTATTTTTTTTTAAATTTTTTTTTGGGTCTGTCATCACCTTTTAGGACAGTAAAAATGCTTGGATTTTCTTCAACAGTATCATTTCTGATAGGAAAATGAATCTAGTTGGTACTTTGGTAATTTTTCCAGAAGTTTTCAAAAGCTCCGTGAAAAACAAAAGAAAAATTAAGGAAAAACGGGAATTTTTACGCAAAATCGATTTTAATCAAAACCGATATTGGTTTTTGGTGTAACTCTAAAACAAACGACCGTAGATGCATGACATTTTCACTGGTTGTTTATATTTACATTTTCTATACACGATATAATTTTGAAAATAATTTGACTATTTTTGAACTGTTTACGAACATTGTCATTTTTCAATTTTTTTAGTTTTTTTTCTATAAATATCAATAAAATTTTATTTGTTGGTTAAAAAAGCTTGAAAATTTAATAGAAGGTTCCTAGGTTATTGTTTCAAAGGCAGGTGAAAAAAATTAACAATCCTTAGTCACAGTTTTTTTTTATACGGGTTTAAAGTTCAAATCTTGACAAAATACGGAAAAATCACGAAAATTAGAAAATTATTTTGAGTTGAAAATTCGTAAAAATGTTTGAAGGTTTGAAAATATAATACAAGATTATTCATAAGTTCGTCTACTTTTATCAAAAAAAAAATGTTTACTAGAAAGTCAAATTTTTATGAGCGTTTGAAATTCATATATTTACAACATTTGATATTCACTCGATTTTTCATGTAACGATTTTCTTATTTTGTTGTAATTAAAAAACGAATGATTGTAGATCCTTGAAAATTTCACTGAATGTTAATATTAGCATTTTCTATACACGATAACAATATTATGAAAATAATTTGAAAATAATTTGACTCTTTTTGAGCTGTTTACGGACATTGTCAGTTTTCAATTTTTTTAGTTTTTTTTTATATAAATATCAATAAAATTTTATTTGTTGGGTAAAAAAGCGTGACAATGTAATGCAAGGCATCTAATTTAATGTTAAAATAATATTTTAAAAATATTAAAAACACATAGGCACAATTTTTTTTTTTATTAGCATTTAAAGTTCAAATGTTGACAAAATTTATCAAATTTAAAATGTAATAATTATTTTGTAGTTAAAAATGTATAAAATGTTCAACTTTTATAGCTAAGGATTGAAAATTTAAAACAAGTCTTAAATAGGTTATATATAAATTACTTTATTCACAATAATATAATCAAATATACTTGGTAATACCATAAGCTGACTGACCGTTTTCGCTCAACATCGTTTTTCTTATACAATGATATTATATCATTGAATTCAAATTTAACACCATCCATAACAGTGACCCACTTGTAACCTAATGTACAGCAGAGCGAAATCCACTTACCCACCTTTTTAATTTTTGATTTGTCCATTTCTTTTTATAGGGGTGACTATATTTATTTACTTTTATAGTATAGGAAGTGGGAACCAATTCAAATGCAGCCGATTTTATTTCTATTTAAATAAAAGTTAACTAAAAACATACAACTAAACAAACATCATGATGCAGACTCTTACTATAATTATTTCTAAAAATGCCATTTATAAATAACTTTTTCTCTAAGACTTTAAGTATTACAAATATATAATTTTACTAAATATATCAGACTAACAGTTTTTTAATATGCCTTTAAAGTAAACAATGTCGTATAATGCAGAGCCATTAAACAATTTGAATAATATACCTTCTTTCATAAGTTCTCGAGCTTCGTTACGAACAAACACTGAAGGATCAATTCCAGATTTCAGCATAGCATTTAGCGCCTTATCTCTTTGTGATCCAATCAGTCTGCGTTTATGAAAATGCTTAACACGAAAATCTCCATTGAAACTACATTTCATTATTACTCTATGAATAAAATAAAAATTATAAAATTACATATTTATAAACTTATAAGTATTATCAATTAAATATTTCTTAGCTATTTTTTATTAACTATAGGTATATTTCTTAAAGAAACAAAATTATAATTAAAAATAAAGGTATTTAGGTACAGGTGGTGATTTTCCAAGCAGTCCATCCCTATTTTTTCCTTTAGTGATGAATTTATACAAATTTTTATTTTTGTAATTCTTAAATATATTTATTACTTAAATGTTGTACTTAATGCTTACCTAATACCCGAGGCTGGAATTGTGTCTACAGTTCCTTTAAACATCGAACCGCAGTCTGAACAACGTCCAACAACGCTTAAATACACAATACCATATGGTTTTACACTTGTCTTTTTAAATGTTAAACTGCAAGGAAGTTGAGTATGTAAAAAGAAATGATCCTGCACAACGTTGCTCCATTCATATGGTGTCATAATTGTATACGTTTTTGGACCTCGTTTTTCCTGGTATAGTTTTTCTCGTGGTTGAATTACTTCCCACTCTTGAACAGAGAAAGTAATATCAAATTTCAAGTTTTCTTTTTCTGAACAACTTATGCTTTCGTCACTTGAAGTTTTACTGTCATTAAAATTAGACATTTTTGTTTCTGAAATATTGCAAAACATAGTTATTTTTCATATTTACCAAATTTAAACTAAAATAGCATTTTTTTTTTATAAAATGCGTATTATTTTAACGTACTACATTCATCATTTGGTCGATTTTCACTGCAAGGATTTGTTAATGGCACCAGACCTAATGTTTTTAACAGTTTCCCATTATTCCGAGCAACACACATACGTACTGATGCTGGAGTAACTTTGTCTACAAGGTCTAAACTTACATTAGATGCAATTTTTTTCCAAACATCCGAATGTATGCCAACTATTTCTAAACCAATAAAAAAATGTTCGCCTTTTATTCAGTTTGCCTTGTAGTGTAAAAATTATCACATAGAAATATGAATCATCTTCGAAAAATAAATGTACAAATCACAGTTATATATAAATACCCATAATACATAATAGGTATACAGTTCATGCAAAATCTCCATAAATAACTTTTAACAAAAAATTTTATTTTTGAAAAAACTAAGTAAAATTAAAATTATTCATACAACAGCTAATGACAAGTGAATATTACACTACTGTACATTAAGTACTGGTGTAAAATATAAATTAAATGATTTAATATTATTGTATTAAAAAAAATCTGGATATTTTATATAGGTAATATTTATATTGTTATTATTATTATTAATACGGTAGCCGGTAAGTTGAATTAATATTATTTGCATATTATCATATTTCAATATTTCAATATAATAATATAATTGAGAAACTTCAAGTACCCAAGAATAATATTTCTAAATTATAACAAAATAACTAAAATCGTTATTTTTGGTTAGGTACTTAATATATAATTTCGTCCAAATTTTAACATAAAATAAGGTACTTATAAAAAAAAGCTCGGCTTCTTATGCATTGCATATTTATTCTAGTTGATGTCTAAAACAAATGACTTTAAATAAATGACATTTTCACTGGTTGTTTATAATATAATTGTCTTTACACCATAACATTTTCAAAATATTTTGACTTGTTTAGAGCTGTATACGGATATACTCAGTTTCCAACTTTTTTAAGTTTTTTTTCTATGAATGTCAAATTAACTTTATTTATTAGGTAAAAATGCTTGAAAATTTAATAAAAAGAAAAATATTTAAAATCCTTAGTCACAGTTTTTTTTTATAAGCATTTAAAGTTCAAAATACGGAAAAAACACGAAATGTTGCAAATTATTTTTAGTTAGAAATTCATAAAAAATTTTCTTTTTAAATCTAAGATTTGAAAATGTAATACAAGATTCCTTATAAGATGATCTACCTTTATCAAAAAAAAAAAATGTCAAGAAAATGACAAGAAAGTCAAATTAAATTTTGATGAGCGTTTGAAATTCATAATTTCACTGAATGTTTATATTAGCATTTCCTAACGTGTGTCAAGTTGGCCCCCCCACTTTATAAAACATTTTCCAAAATTATTGTAACCTTATTTTCTCAATTTGTAACCATTTCTAACCAAATTTTTAGAATTTGTAATTCTTTACTTTGGGTGCTATCAAAATTTTTTTTTAATTCTTACTAGTTTTCAGAACTTCTTAATTTCACCGCAATAAGATTTTTTAATTGAGGGTCTTTCTTTAATAATATCACTTTATTCATTAAAAAATCTATATTTATTAAACAATCTATATTTGTTAAAAAATCTAAATATTAAAAAAATCTAGTTGATAAAAAATTTATTTTCAATAAAAGTGAATGATAAAAAAATCTATTTTCATTAAGAAAATCTATATTTAATAAAAGTTTGGTTGATAATAAAATCTATATTCATTAAAAAATCTATTTCCAATAAGTCTGAAAGATAAGAAAATCTATATCCATTAAAAAAATCTGTATAGAAAAATCTTAATATTAAAAAAATATATTCATTAAAAAAATCAATATTTTATGAAAAATCTTTCCATAATAAAAACATATTAATTAAAAAATCTTTTCAATGAAAAAAATCTAAATTCGTTAAAAATTTTAATATTACAAAAAATTAATATTAAATTAAAAAATATATCTATTAAAAAATCAAGAAATTTAAAAATCTACATTTCATAAAAAAAATATATTTACTAAAAGTTTGGTTGATAATAAAATCTATATTCATTAAAAAATCTATTTCCAATAAAAGTCTGAAAGATAAGAAAATCTATATCCATTAAAAAATGTGTATTGAAAAATCTTAATATTAAAAAAAATATATATTTGTTAAAAAATATATTCATTAAAAAAATCAATATTTTATGAAAAATCTTTCCTTAATAAAAAATTAAGATAAAAAATCTATATTTCATAAAAAAAATATATTTAATAAAAGTTTGATTGATAATAAAATCTATATTCATTTAAAAATCTATTTCGAATAAAAGTCTGAAAGATAAGAAAATCTATATCCATTAAAATTCTGTGTTAAAAAATCTTTATATTTAAATAATCTAAATTTGTTAAAAAATATATTCATTAAAAAAAATCTATATTTGTTAAGAAATATTTTCATTAAAAAAATATATTCAATAAAAGTCTAATTTATTAGAAAATCTATATTCATTAAAAAAATCTGTGTTGAAAAATCTTTGTTTAAAAAATCTAAATTTGTTAAAAAATAAATTCATTAAAAAAATCTATATTCGTTGAAAAATTAAAATTTTACAAAAATTTATAATTGATAAAAAATATATTTTCAATAAAAAAATCTGTTAAAAAAATCTATATTTTAAAATATTTGTTGTAAAAATGATTTCATATCAAGTCAACGATTTTGTTGCATTGGAGGGGCCAGCCACTCATTGAGAAATTTATGATTACTCCGAAGTACCGAGGTTACAAATTCTAAAAAGTTGGTTACAAATAGTTACAAATTGTCTTGAACGATTTCGTTGAATTGGGGGGGCCAGCCTCCCTAGGGGAAATCGATCAGTACTCAAAAATGATGAGGTTACAAATTCTAAAAAGTTGGTTACAAATAGTTACAAATTGAGTTTAATAAGTTACGAACTGTTTTGGACGATTTCGTTGAGTTGGGGGGGCTGCGTGAAGTTAGCCCCTCATTGAGAAATTACCCATTGCTTGAAAAATATGAGGTTACAAATTCTAAAAAGTTGGTTAGAAATGGTTACAAATTCAAATTTAATACCATCCATTATACAGTGACACACTCGTAACCTACTGTACAGCAGAGTGACATCCACTTGCCCACCTTCTTTTGTATTTAAAAGCTGATTAAAATTAAAATAGATAAATCTAATAAAGATTTTATCTTTTTTTTTACCTATACCTTTTTAAAACTACTACACTGTCATTAAAGTGTACAATTGAAAGTGATCAATATACAATAATTGTGAATATTAATTTTTTTTAATAAAAATGTGTCATTTTATTTATTATTTTAATTTTTCTCTTATTTTCTTTATAAATATAACATTGAAAACAAAATTTAAAAATAAAATTTTTATTAATTATCATTTTAATAATGTTATAATTTATTAATTATTATTTTATTAATTTTGTTGAATGTTGATTATTATTTATTAAATTTTTTTTGGCTTTATTATAAGTACATAATATTTTGATGTTAAAAAAATTAATTGATAAAAAAGCATTTTTTGCATTTTTTGCATTTTTTGCATTTTTTGCATTTTTTGCATATTTTATTAATATTTCTTAAGAATATTACAAGCATACATTCCAATTTTTAGGAGAATATATTAAGCAGCATATTTTTAAGAGATTATAAATCCACACTCTAGACATTAGTAATACAGTAGGTTGAATTAATTTTTGACAAAAAATTGCATTTCAATACGTCATTGGATATATGTATACAATATTATAACTATACTAATAATATACTATAACATTATAATATTTTAAGTTCAAGTACCCATGAATAATTCGGTGCACTGTAACTCCGCACGGATCGTCGCCATTTTATAATATATCACCTTAACTACGCATACAAGATTTTTTTAACACCCTAACTCCGCACACAGTATAAATATATTATATACACATAATAGGTATTTATTATTGTATTAATTTATTTATTTTAAATAAGTACAATATATTATGTTATTAAAATTAAATAAAAATAATACCTATTTTATAATAAAAAAGTTAATACCGCGAACGGCTTAATCAACCTAATCTGAACATTGATATCAATTATTATATAATATCAATCTAAATAGTATAAAAATAATAATAATAATAAAGACAATTTACAACAAACATAATATTGTCGCCGTCGATAAAATAAAATATAAAATTTATTTTATTTATTTTAATGCATTTATTTTATTTATTTTAATACACTTATTTTACTTGCCATATTTAAATAAAACTTAATTAAATAGATAATAATATTAAGTGATAATGTAAGCAACAATATAATTTATGCAACTACCACTCAAATAATGTTCAGAGAACTGAATTCGTCCCGTAAACGTTACACACTAGGGAAATAAATATATTGGTTATTACCTATAATATGTTATCAATATTATATTATGTCAGTTTTATGGCATGTGGATTTTTGGTGTTTAAATATTTTTAGAATGCGGAGCTACAGTGCGTTCGTTTTTTCGATCGTGCGGAGATACGGTGCATGCGGAGTTACGGATTCACAAAATATTTTTATTCATGCGGAGCTACGGTGCGTCTAAATAATAAATTTTTACCTAGAATAAAATTAGTTTTATTCATTACAAAAGAGTGTACCTACTTACTTTGGCTGTTTTCATCAATTATTTCATTCTTGTATTTTATAATCTCTTTATGAATTATCGAGCCTGCTACCTTTGGTTTTCTTCCCATCTTGATCTAAGTTCCAGAGTATTTAAGGAAATGTATTTTTAATTTAAATAAATTACATTTAATTTGGTTATACTACTTCGCATTAATATCGGTATTGAATTTTACAATGCACCACAAAAGTTATAATGAAGTATTAAAAAATATAATATTATCTATATTGGATTATTTACAATGTACAAAATGAGTTAAAAATTATTATATTGTAGGTAAAAAAATCTTAAATAGTATATTATATTATTATAAATTAATATAAATTAATTATTTAATTATTTAATATGTAAATAATAATATATAGGGCAGGACTACATGTCTCCCACATGACAGTAAATAATTGTATATTAAAGAATAACATCAAATGTATAGATGAAAGTACTTTTTACTTACCTCAAATCGGTTTGGTAGTTTTAGCTGTGCCGTAATGGTTGATCAGTCAATCAGTCTCGACAAGTTCTTTTAAATATAAATAGTCAAAACATCGTACATCGTTATCGGTTTAAAATCATTCCAATGTTTTTACATAGCTGAAAACGTCTTTATTGTGACAAAAAAAATGAAAAATGTACGCTCGAACTTTTCGCAACCACCCCACGTACTTCAGACATCAAATTTTCCGACAGCAAATACATGAACGTACTCCCGCCCAAGAACGACTTAGTTACTGTGCATCGGTCCCCCCAAGCCCGGATTAATACACTTTGAGACCCAGGGGCCAAAGTTTTAAATGAGGCCACAGTACAAAAAAAAAAATATTAATGTATATAACGTGTCAGGGGTGAAGTGACCAGCCGACGTCATATGAAAGTATAAAA
>NW_021770540.1:1122599-1125410 GCF_005508785.2 Acyrthosiphon pisum
TTTAAGCTATTAAATTGTCCTATCAACACTCTGATATACGTCAATTGAACTAGAAATGCGCCAACTATTTTTATTAAATTAAAAAAGTAGAAAAATGTTGGCAAAAATTAACATTTTTTAAAGGAAATCGTGTATTATTCCAAATAATTTATTACTTAGTATGGGTTTTTGTTTTTTGTATTATTCTACTGAATAATACCTAGAATAGCTTGAAAATTTTGTTTTCATAATATATTCCTGTTAATCGTCACAATTTTGGTTTTTCTAGGATTGAGCCGGTTAATTGGTCGTCAATTGTTTAATTTTATACTATTCAGTAAATTTTAGTTGTCATACTACAAAAAAAAAATTCATAGTTAATTATAAATTATTTGGAATAATGCACAATTTCCTTTTAAAAATACTAATTTTTCCCAACTTTTTTCTCTTTTTTTGTTTAATAAAAATAATTGCACATTTCTGGCTTGATTGCGCATTTCAGTTGATAGGACTACTAAATAGCTTAAAAATAAAAATAAAATTACGTAAAAATGTTGAAAAGTTTTGAAGATACATAAACAAATGCGTGATACGCATGGTTGTGATAAAAAAAAGTCAACTGCCCATAACTAAAAAAATAAAAAAGCTAGATTCAATCTTTAAAGGGTATTTCTTCATCATTTTTGGTATACTTTTATATGACGTTGGCCGGTCACTTCACCCAGGGCCACATTGTATATTATTTAATATTAGGTACCTGTTATCATTGATAATAAATACTATAGATCGCTCACTGGCCCGTATTTTACGAGACGCGAAATATTGACGAAAAATGGATGTGGCCGTTAAGAAGCGCTGTCGTCGCCCATAAAAAACTAATGGTTGACGACAGTGAGCGATCTATAGTATTTATAATCAATGCTGTTATAATAAATATAATATACCTATAGATATTAGGTGTATAGAAATAAATAATGAATAATGTATCACTTTTTTTATAAATTATAATTAACAAGCTTTTTCCTAGCTAAATAATCATCGATATTAATTTAGGTGATTTATGCAGTGTTATATAGCCTATAACGAAAAAAGTAATGGACAAATCAGTTGCCCCTAAATACATTTTAACTATGGAGGCCCGGGGGCCATGGCCCCCTTGCCCCGCCCCCCTTAATCCGGGCTTGGGTCCCCCTCAATATTCCCAATGACAATGCAGTTATTAGCAGACATATGCGACGAGTATATACAAAAATGCTCAGATAAGGTCATGGATCCATCCATAGTTTATGATCTAAGGATGAAAATATGGTGGGAGAAAATATGGCAAGAGGCACTCGCGATCGTCAGTATCAATATGTGGGTTACGGTCAGTGTTGAGTTCATATAGCAAAAATAACATTTAGATTACTAGCTAAATTAATATCTAGATTAATATGAAGATAGAATTTTCAATATCTATCTAGATAAATATGTAGATAAAACTTTTTTATCTAGATGTTTAAATTACAATTATTAATTTTAATTAATGCTTGACATGCTATTGGATTCTTGGTTTAGTAATTTATAAAGGGAAACAAATCTGGAAGGTTTATTTTGTATCAAAAGTTTATTAATGAATAAATATAAGTATAAAAAATATATTATACTGAGCATACAGACATACAGTACCAATTTTTAGTGTATGACAAATATATTAGGATTACAAATGTGTACAAATGGAATAACAATCATTGGTATAAATTTGGAGTAGGTACCTAAGTCAACTGTACAAAAAGTGTGGTGCTGGTGTAACGTTACATTAGCACCACCAAGGAAATTTTATTTTTTGGGGTATTTTGGGTGGTGTACAAATGTTTATATTAGGTTTACAAATGTGTACAAATGGAATAACAATCGTCGGTACCATTTTGGGGCTGATAAATCGATTGTACAAAAAGTGTTGTGCTGGTGTAACGTTACATTAGCACCACCACGGAAATTTCGTTTTTTTGGGTATTTGGGGTGGTGTACAAATGTTTATATTAGGATTACAAATGTGTACAAATGGAATAACAAGCATTGGTATAATTTTAGAGTACCTAAGTCAACTGTACAAAAAGTGTGGTGCTGGTGTAACGTTACATTAGCACCACCATAGAAATTTTGTTTTTTGGGGTATTTTGGGAGGTGTACAAATGTTTATATTAGGATTACAAATGTGTACAAATGGAATAACAATCGTTGGTATAATTTTTTTTTGGAATTTTAAATATGGTGGTGCTAATGTAACGGACCTGTAGCACCGCCCGAACGATTGGTTAGTAGCGCACGCACGCACACAAACGCGAATCCGAAATACGAGTAACATAGCCGCCACGAGCTCCGTGAAGTTAGCGGAAAAATGTGAGCACTAATTTCCGCTATAACACCACTATTTAGTGCTCAATTAGTGCTATTTAACCGTAGCGTTTTAAAAATTAGTGCTATACACAGTAAAAAGTTACGCGGGGGCTTACCTTTCTCCGCTAACTTCACATAGCGGGTTCACCACCAGCACCTAAATTCGCTATAGCATCGAAATTTAGTGCTCAATTAGTGCTATCAATGGCATAGTTTTCAAAATTAGTGCTATTTTTCCCTCCGAGATGTGGGATTTTCCGTATTTCATCCCAGCGGGTGCAATATCAGCACTAAAATCCGCTATAGCACAGAACTTTAGTGCTAAATTAGTGCTATTCGATGGTACCGTTTTCAAAATCATTACAATATTTCCTTCCGAGTAATGGAATTTTCCTTAATTTATCCCAGCGGGTGCACCATCAGCACCAAAATCCGCTATAGCAAAGAATTTTA
>NW_021770540.1:1125542-1141610 GCF_005508785.2 Acyrthosiphon pisum
GATAATATTATGTAAATATATTTTTTATATGGCTCTTTGAATCTTCTTGAAGATTTACGTGCATTAATAGATAATAGTTTGCTCACCTTCTTTAAGCTAGTGCTTGTATTGAAAGTGATGAGGTCTTAAAATAGTGTTTAACAATTAATATAGATATTAAAATAGTAACATAATTATAAGTAGAGTAAACAGAAAAAAGTTATAGTTACAATATTATAACAATAGAAGAGAAAATAAAAAGAAGTCAATAATAATAATATTAACTACTGAAAACAATAGTATATGATTAAGATATAGTATACTTATATTAATTATACATTATGAATTAGAATTGTTGTAATATGCTATACTTAAAATGATAATAGTTTTTGAAGAGATTAGGTACTGTTTGCGCCCAAACAATATTTGTAATTTTTGTGTTAATGTGGTAACGCTGCGCTCCACTGTTGCAGCACCGGTCGGCAGTGAAGCCTAGCTGTTGTTTGCGACCAACCAGCAGTGTGGCCTTCGTTATCACACATTCGTATTATCGTTATCCGTCTTGTGATTAACCGTTTTTGTGATATCCAAAATATATTATCGTGAGTTTCCTACTATTTCGTCGTGTTCATAATGTTTTTTTTTTATACTTCATCGTTCTTCTTTTGCCGTCACTCGAACTGTACGGTGTCCCAGCCAGTGTCGAAACGTGTAAGTCCAAAGTGCAAAAACCTCATTTCACATTTCATCGTCATTTTGTCAATCGTTTGTCTCATGTTGTGTTTTGCTTCTGTAAGTATTGTTCATAGCCACAACATTGTGCTCTTTTAATATTATTTTCCACATTTAGGGCTGACAGCGGCATACTTATAGAAGCACGTGGTTCATTTGTTGTTGGTGAATTATATGTCAGTGAATTGTTGTACGTCTGAGCTGGTGGCTCGTTAGTCGCACGCTCTTGGGATCTTCACATATTTTATTATTATATTGTATTTTTTATTGTGAGAATTTGTGTATCCCAAGACGGTAGCGTTCTGGTTTGAAGCCGCTAACGGACACCAGCACACAGGTAATCAGCTGACGAGCTGCATATTATTATTATACACAATTATACATATTGAAATAATTATTATACACAATTATACATATTGAAATACTTATTATACACAATTATACATATTGAAATACTTATTATATACATCATTATACATATTGGTACACATTATTATACATTATACATTGTATTGCTACACATTATTATACCTACATATTATACACTATCATACACATTGCAATACAAAGACTTCATGAATGATTAAAGAAACAGTGTTATTATTTTATATTATCCTTATATTATCACCTCTTTATTATAAGTTTAATAGACATATCTACTCACCGTAGGGGCGTACCGTATCCGCTATGGAGAGGACGTTGGTTGCGCGCACAGGTACTATGAATTTTTAAATCTTAACAAATAATGATCACAGTATTTAATGAGCTTTTAAGACCAAATGATTTATAACATCTAGATACATTTAATTTAATATTTTTCCCAAATCTAGTATTAATATTTTACATATTGGTACAACGCTCCTATGCTTATATATAAGTAAAAATATATTATTTTTTGAATAACTTTTCAAAATTATATACATTTAACTCCTTGTATATAAATATCAGAACTTGTGTAATTAGGTAACTTTAATATAAATTTAATTATTTTAGGTTTAGTTGTTTTTAGTTTTTTTTAGATGAATATCATGAGTACAACCCCAACTCTCAATTCCATAAGAAATATTTGACTAAACTAGTAAGATATACATATATTATTTTTAATTGTATTTTATAAAATATTCATCTAAGATTACGAAAAATATAAAAGAATGTACAACTTAATGATACTAAATATTCTATGTGCTTTTTCCATTTTAAATTGAAGTCAATATAATATATTCCTAGATATTTTATACAACTAACATTTTCAATTCATATGCACTTACAGTTTGGGTTATTATTCGTTATGCACCGTGTTGAGTGTTGATAGATTTATAAATTGTTTTGAATATTTATTTATTTATTTATTTTTTTATTTTAACACCATACGGCTATTACAATATAGTACATATTAATGAATATATATAATAACATATTTATATGTATAAAAATTTGACACATTGAGTGTCTATAAAGTAAATTATATCATATTATACCTAACACTGTAAGCTCCAGAAAATTAAATAATAATTAGTTTGGCTATTAACTAAAGCCATA
This sequence comes from Acyrthosiphon pisum, assembly GCF_005508785.2. Classification (NCBI taxonomy): domain Eukaryota; kingdom Metazoa; phylum Arthropoda; class Insecta; order Hemiptera; family Aphididae; genus Acyrthosiphon; species Acyrthosiphon pisum. The sequence goes on from NW_021770540.1 coordinate 1,127,793, forward strand.
GCTCTCCTCAGAGGGTCATCATCTAAATAGTTTCTTGTCACAGGAGCAAGGTAGTAAGGGTCTTGTGAGCAGGTTATTCCTGGCATGCGGAAACCTATTCTAGATAACAAGAAAGGTGAGTCTATTACACCAGAAACTAAACCATTTAAAAGTTTAATATCACATATATTTTTCCTATCTCTCATATTGAACACAATTAAATAAATTAACGTCATCAGCAAATAGCAACAATTTGCTGTCAATAGATTCACATAAGGAGTATATTAAAATATTAAATAAAAGTGGTGATAAGTGCCCACCTTAAGGGACTTCAGAAGTAACTAAATATTCCAAGGGTTTTTGATTAAACAAAGAAACAAACTGTCGTTGACCCGTTATATATGATTTGGACCAAGATAACAGAGGTTCACCTACACCTAATTTATCCAAAATATCTATTAATACTATATGATTTATTGAGTCAAAGGTCTTGGAAATATCAGTGAATATAACGTCAACTTGACCCATATCTTTGAAACTATCTCTGATAAATGAAGACTATTCTAATGCACTAGTAGTTGTGGAAAGACAGCCATAAAACCCATGTTGATTTATTGATAAAACTAATTTAAATCTACGTTCAATACATTTATGTATAATTTTTTCTAATCAGATCAGAGGTAAACCAGAAATTGAACGATAGGTAATTAGATACTGAACATAGGTCTCCTGATTTATAAATGGGATTTACCTGACTAGTTTTCCATACAGATGGAAATATACCTTCGACTAGTGAGAGATTAAACAAGAACAGTTACGGATATTTTTACTGTGTTCTAATAAGTATTATTAAATAAAAATTGATCTGATATACCACCAGGTCCACGACTTTTAGTTGTTCTTATGGATAATAAAATGTATTCAACCTCATTGAGTTCGATAGTAAGATTAGAAGACAAAATTAAAATGGTTTGATTCCAATATTTTCAATATTCCATCGTGGGGGAGGTAACGGTAACTTAAAAATAGATTTGAAAAGACGTGCAAATAAATTTGCAATGTCTACATCTCATGCAATAATATCACCATAATGCATAACTCTAGGGATACCTGTTGTATTACGACGATTGTTAATAAATTATCAAAATGTATGTGGATCATTCTGGAGAGAAGTATTTATCTTGATTAGATAGGACTCATATGCCAGCTTTGACTCAATTTTGACTTGAGCACGTAACAAAGAAAATGTATGGCGATAGTAAATATAGTACCAAACTGTTTTAGTTTTTTGTGTGTAATTTTTTTTATTTATAATTAAATAAAAGCGTTTTTAACATGGATAAATTAAATAATATCATTAGTAGAAGGGATAAACTATCAGCAATATTTTTAAGTATAAAGTTAGTTATTCTATATACAATGAATGTAGAGTGGTCTTTAATCTTTTTTATATATTTTATTATACTCGTGACAGTAATGGGAGTTAGAAAAATAGAATATTTTGCATGACATTTAGAATTTAGATTATCCCAATTTTCTTTCTTAAAATTGTTTTTTAGTACCTATATTTTGTTCACTAAAATTACCTTAGTGATTAAAATAATATTGTTTTATTTTGTAAGTTTGTACATACATTTTTAATTTACATAATATTATCTAGCAGAGTTAATAAAAGGTCAATTTAAATAAAAATAATAATTTTAACACCTATATATATCATATATAATTTAAAGAGTTTGAATTAAAATATAACTTACAACGGTCTAAAGAATGAGTTAATACATTTTGCAAAAAATTGGGACAAATTATAGAAAAGTCTTGCTGAATCACTTGCTACTTCATACTTTTTGGAGCTAACACAAGACGAAGAAAATGACACTGAATCTATAATTAATCCTGAATCAAAAAATATGACTTGCAAGAGTTGTAAAAACTGTGTTGTTTGTTGCTAAAACATTTTACAAAAATATAATTTATATTGCGATGCATATGCTAATTTTTTTTTGTTATACAAATGTATACCTGCTCTACTGTAACGTGGTCGGGGGAACGGCTGGTTAAATATAAGACATCCAGAGAGAGACGTAGGACCTTATAGATATAATTACCATAGCCGGGAGTAGATGTAGATATCAGGATCATAAATATATTTAAATAACTAGGATTTCATTTCAGTTATGATTAACTTTTATTATATACTAAACAGTAAACACTTACACATAATAATACTCACAAATCTATTAACGTTCTATCATATCATGTAACTGTATCGTAGTCATATGGAGTTTGGTATTTGTTGTGTGGTGAGGTATAAGGTGCACAGCAAACTAACTTACTAATACATTGTGTGTGTTGGCCATATAATATAAAAGGCCTTATAATTATGTGTGCGGTTTAATATTAATGTATCGGTCAGCAGTTAATCGTACATATGGTAGAGTTTATATTATATATATAGGTGTCATGTAACATATTTATATTTATAATTGTTACACCACCATCAACCCAAGTATTATGTGAAAGATCTTTTTCTTTCTTAAAAAATATTAAATAAAGGCATGGAAAAGTAGAAATTAACACCAATAGATTCAGATAAAATTATAGAAGAATTACAAAAAGAGAGTTCTCTTTTAAAAAAAATCTTTCTTTGTAAATTAAACTAGTTTCATTATTTATTCAAATAAAAAAAATTACTAACATTTTATTATGTAATATTTATAATATAACATTTATAAGTTTATAACATATTATTATGTAGTTAATACTATTGTTATTCCATTATTATTATTTTTATTATTACATTTTATTGTTAAAGGTTGATTTTATAATAACACAAATTACAGTAGTAGGTAATCAGTTTCTTTTATATTAATATTGTTAATTTCTACTGGTAAGATATGTGTTTTAGTATGTAAGTAAATAAAATATTTCAGTATTTTTAAATGCTACCTATGCATTTAAAGTAGGAAAAGTGATTTTTATTTATAAATTACATCTGGTAACAACTATAGGTACCTATCTTATATCTGCCTTTGCAAACCTCACTAATGTAATATAATATAGGTAATCATTTTTGTAGTAACAATAAATACCGTACACCGTAAAATGCTAATAAATACTTACCACCCCTATAAAATACTAAAAAAAATTCCATCTTTAGTATGGTACACTTGCTAGTTGCCCCCAATCCCTCAACAAATATTGGGCCAGTAAAAAGTTATTTTCCCGTGCTGGTCTGAAATTCCAATCGGTACCTGATTTAACCTCAAATCTCAATATTATATATTATATTATGTATATCTATTTCAAAAATTGTGTTTTTAAAGTAAACTTTGTTCCATACTGGGTTGTTAGGTATATGAATTTTCATTTAATTAAAATAATATTAGGTAATTTAAAAAAAAATAAAATAAAATAAAATATACTGACTTTTTTTTTTTGCTCTTAGTATGATAACATATTATTTCAATATTTCAAAAACTATAATGATTACACAGAGTGGTTATTTGTATTTATATGTAATATTTTAAAGTTTCACAGTGTTTTAATATGAATTATAATATTTATTATGATTTATTGGTACCTATAATATAAGGCTGTACCTATTGTGTGAAATTATTATACCTATTATTACAACAATTATCTTTGTTTGTAGGTTGTATTATATCATTTAAAAATACTTTAAATTGTATTAAATACTGCACCTGACAATTTTTTTGATCATCTTTGTAATTTTGATCAATGTAAACTTGTGTCTTTAATTTTTGCTTTTTAGATAAAAGTTTACTATAATAAGCAATTTAATATTTAATATGCGATGCATAGGTGAAACAGGTTATACATAGATTTGTACATAATATCTTTTGTAGTTATATTACTGTTAACATAAATTATATACAATATGTCTGCAGTATAATAATATAAATTATTTTGATATAAAAAATGCATATAGGTAACTTACAATATGGTTATTAGTTATACTTATCAATAATAATTATAATATTTATTCCGTATACAACATCAGTACCACTGAAACTGAGGTAGATGATCGAACTGCTTTTATTTTTTTATTAAGATCATTATGGACCTGTAAATTATTAAAAAAGAGAATAAGTTCTTGTTTTTATTAAACTTGTATCTTAAACTAAAATAAAATGTTTGCACTCACTTCCCAATAAAGATGGCTCCTTTTAGCATACCAAATATAATGTCCTAAACCAGAAGTGCCATTTAAAGGTGGATTATAGGCTATAACTCCTCTTAGCATTATAGTTTTTTTACTTATTTCTAGGATATTTGGTATTTCACTTAACATACAGTTAATAAATTCATTTGGACATTCTTGGTTTTTATCCGTTGAACATGATAAAGACAATATGTACAGAGGTCCATAGAATTTTGTATATATTAAATTGCCATTGCACTCTTTGTCGTCAATTATTTCTCTACATTTCTGGTTAGCAGGTTAAAATTGTACATACTGATCTATTTTTGTTTGAAGATGGTTAATAGATTCATCGTGAAATTAAAGGAGTATTGTTGGAAAACTTAACTCCTTTATTTTTTTAAGACAATTGTGATTGGTACAAATCTTTTTTTCTATTACAGATCGTACATTTAATTTTTGTACGACTTGTAATACATTGCAATCACAATTAATACGTACAACGTTGTTAGGTAAGTCTTCTGTAGGGAAGATATTTCTTAAAATGTTAAGCCGGGAATTCAGTACAGTTTTTCCAATATAATTATTTTTTGTTAGTTCAAGTGCTAAATTTACTACTGATTCAATACCTCTGTCGTTTTCAGTTGAGCTACGAAGGTGTATGCTGTCACAGTATGCAACACCAAGAAGCTGTAGTAGTGAATCAAATCCGCAAGTGTTTGACAATGTATATATCTTTCCTTTGTCATTTGGGCAAATGTTACCTCCAATAATACTACCACCATTTGGGAGTAGACCCATTTTAGAAGGACTAAATACATTTTCTAATGGGATAGTCATCAATTCTGTGTCAGGATTTAAATACTTACTTTTTTTTTTCTTCGGTATCACAGATTTCATAATTAAGGGAGGATCTTCAATTGGTTCAGTTTCCAAATCACATTGCATATTTGCCATTGGTTCTGTGTTTTCAAAACAATGCAAATAATCGACTTTGGAATCAACTGTATCGTGTTCACTAATAGTAAACTTGTGTATAACTTTAGATTTTTCTGATGTATTATTAATTTTTAACGGACGTCCTTTTCCATACCAATTTTCATATTCATTTAAATTGTTTATCATACTTGATTCTGACCCCATAGGTGAACCTTCTCTTTCATCATGGATAATATTTGACTCGGAAGTTTTAAAATACCTCAGTCCCGAAGCCAATTTCATTGATCCTATAGTAAATTGATACCACACATTTTGTAAAACCTCTTCATGCACGAAGTATCATATGATACCCTTCTGTTATCACTTATGAAAATAATTTCATAAAATCGTATAAAATTGAGAATTATTATCATAACCTAAATGATTACACGATAATATTCGTAACGTTTCGTATAACGTTCCAAACATCAGATCAACACTGAGCTATGATTTCTCGATTTAATACAATTTTTTTTTTATTTTCTGTTATAAGTTGTTATCAGTGGTCTTATCAATTTAATTCGTGCATGAAGAAAACACAATAAATATAAATTTGATAGAAAGATTGAAAGATAAATTGAATAGTAAAAAATGTCAATAAAATATAAAAAATATTACACTGCATATGATGTATGGAAAACCAATGAATCATCAAAGATATGTTTTGATGGGATAATAAAATAAAAACATAATATTATGATAAAAAAAAATGTTTCAACGAAATTGGTGAGGTTCACTGAGGTGACACAATTATAGTATGGATTAATTGTTAAGGGCAACCTAGGTGCAGTAACACAAAATAAGCCAGCAAAAAAACTTGTATGCATCTAAAATGTATGTGTTAAATTAATATTTTATAAAAAAAACTCCACTTTTGATAGATGATGATTCATTTTATAAATTATGCAGACTGTCCAATAGAAAAATTAAAATTGAAAAAATGTTACCTAATTTGTCTCTGAATTAAAATGGTTGTATGGGACTTATGCATCAAACTGTTATTTTATTAGTGTAAATATAAAATTGTTGGGATGCAAAAACTACATGAACTTTATTAAACACAGAAATTAAAACTAAAACACATGTTCTTTTTTGCTCGCTATATAAAGGTCTATAAATGTTTATCATTATATTAATACTTTACCTTCAAGAAATAATGAATGACATTTGACAAAATCATCGATCCTTATATTTTTTTCAATTCCGGATCGATTTTTTAATTCATTAATGTGACTTTCAACTGAAGCTGATGAAGCTGTCAAATTTCCGTATCCAAACGAACTACACATTATAGATGACCATAACGGCAACCTTCATAAATACAAATTCATTAAACATTAATTATATTAATAAAAAAAACAAAACAAAATTTATCAGCAAATGTATCAAATGAAAATATCAATTGCGGTATAACAACATAAATTGATATTTATTAAATACTAGTAGGTTATTAGGCAGGTTATAACAAAAAAAATGATTCAGTACCTAATCACAGTACATTCTTTTATGTCTACATATCTAACGTTTTTTGAAGAAACGGATTATATATTTTGTTTTTTTATAAAAGTATGGCATGTTTCTAATAATTATAATCGTTATTTTTTTTTTAATCAGTAAAATGTTGCAACGATTTATATAAACTAAAAAATATTTGATTTTTGTCAGCCAAAATAAAATTCTCATGTGAGCCACTCTAAATAGGAGTTGAGAAAATAAGCAGGAAACACCTTCATCACAGTCTCAAGAATATAACTTTTATTGAAGTGGTCAAGTAGTTTTGAGATTAACCATTAATGCAAGTTCATTATAGAAACATGTTTTCATTCCTTTCCACAAAATGTCTACTCTTACACAATTTTTGGGAGGTACTTGTATATTATAATATCAAAAAAACTATTATATACCCTTTATAGGGCATGGGATCTATACTTTTGACAAAAAAAAAAATTCCTAAAGATTTTGTTTCAATAACTTGTTGGTAGGGCGTGCTAGGGTAGTTACAATATATCACTAATTTCTGATGACTATGTATAATATATATATATATATTTTTCAATTCTTTTTCTACTTTGCCATTTCAAATTGTGTTTCAAATTATTTCCCTGTGCCCTATACGGGATTTACCCTTATAGTGAAGAAAATTAACATATTATCTACATATGTAGGTAATACAATATATTTAAAGAATTAAAATATAAAAAATATTTTCAAGAATGTTGGTACCAAACAGTTTTCAAATAATTTTCAATAATATTATAACCAGTGTCTATTATTTAAATTAATAACATAATAGTATTATTTAATAGGTAATCAGAAACTTACTTGTAACACAATTGTTTGAATGGAGTCAATAGCTTTGGTAAATACATTAAGTTATCCCGTGAACCACTTGTATCTGCTAAGTCTGTTGCTAATATTAAAATACTGGAAACCCAATTTTTTATTTCAATTAAACAAAACTCCTCTGGGTCATCATACGAGGTTTCTAGTTCATTTATGCGATCTTCAATTTGCAAACTTACAACACTATTGAAAATGGATTGCTGAATCCCACATGCAAATCGTTGCACCAAAAAATGTTTTGCATCTTCAGATGGTATATTTTCGTTACTTGCTTGGCCTTCATCTTTTGACAACATAACAATAAATATATTTTTTATAATTAATTTTGCCTCGTTTAAATCAGTAGCCATGGATAACTGTCCAATCGCTCGTACATAAAATTCTTTGACCCTCCGACGAATATTTGGCCCATTAAAAACTTTCCACCGAGTAACAAATTTTAAAACATGGGCAATATCAACGCGAATGAAACAAGACGGTAATTTATAACTTTCAGATTTATTTAAAAAGTTCATACATCTTTGTATGTACATGGAGCTCCCTTCACTGCAACCAGCAAATGCCATGCAAACCGCATTTATTAGTACCATAGAAAAATCTATGACTATTTCTTTAGGTGGTAGAGCACCACTTCTTCGCCATTCTAAGAGCCAGTAAGCTATTGCATTGGTATTATGTGCCTCTGACAACATTTGTGCAACTGAAATTTGACCTTCAGATTCATTTGGTAATTTGATTACAATTAGGTAAAGAAAAATGTACCCAGATAATCCGGAGGGCCGATCAATTTTCTTTACAATATTACCAGAGGCATCTATAGAAATTTTAGCAGCTCGTTCATTCTTGACAAATGCATTATATACTCTTAGTTGATCCGGAGTCCAATAATGAATAAAAAAAGGTTGCATACCAACATTTTTAATTATCATTTGCCAAGGATCACAGTTTTGCATAGCATTCAATGATATAACCACATTTGAATCATGGCGATTTTCACAACGTTTTTCACTTTTAGCTTTTCTGATGGTTGCTCATCGAGGAAGTAAAGGACTTTCAGCATCAAATAAATTTTTAGATAATTTACTTGCTAATTCTTTACGACATAATGATGAACTGGAGAATGTATTTAAAAGTTTTTCGGCTATCTCTTGCCTACGATTACCTCCAAAGCGCCTTTTTTTTAGATGCCGTACATTATTATTCCCAAATATATATAATGTTATACTTAAACCAAATTTCACTGGATCTGCTAAATTGTTATGCTTTAATACCTCTCCACGTATTTTTGTAAGACAATTCGAATCTGTGCAAATGGCAGTGAAATGGAAAAAATATGCTGAATTCTCATTAATTGGAACCTAAACGACCAGGCACAATTAAACCTTAGTTGATCATAAATAGCATCAGCAAGTGTATTGGTCCAAATTCCAGTCTTTAATTTATTTTTTATATCATCATCGCGTTGCATAATTTTCCATTGCTCTGCTGATATAAAAACTGTATGAACTAAAGAATCATCATTTTGAGATTCTTGATCAGAGGAGCTGTTTAAATCACTTGTGGCTGGATCAGAATCATCATTATAAGAAGTTGTTTGAATATGTCGTTTTTTATTATTGAAAAAATCATCAAAATTTGGAGAAAATTTATGAATTCGTGTCCATAAAGCTTTTGGGTGTATATTCCAATTATTGTTTTCAATTAAAGTTTTCCATAAAGAACTTGATGGCACAATTAATTTATTATTTATTATAATTTCATCTTTGTTATCTTTCAAAACAGAAGAAATTTCGTCATTTGAAACTGTGGGCTTCCTACCTCGTTTCATTTTGTATATTACATATATAATAACACTGTAAAAAATAATATTTAAAAAAAAATCAAAATTATAAAAAATTATTTATTCAGTATGTAAATTGATTAGAGAGTCAGTAGCTCTAATTTGAAATATCATACAGATATTTTAGTGTAGTTATTTTAATATAATATGAAGTAGTCACTTGATTTTTATAACAGTCATTTTTTTTGTACATTTAAGGGTTATTCACATTAACTGTAAAATTGTATATGGTAAATTTACTAGACTCACATCTCAATGTACAAGAAAACTATACAATTTCAAATAATTATGGTATACAGAGTCTAACAGATAGAACTGACTTTTGAATAACTTTTGTTCTAATCAATATTACATTTTATTTTTTTTTTTTATAATTTATAGTCATTTGCGCTACACATATATTATACAAAAAATTATTTTTATTTTTTAACACTGAAACTAAAAAATTTTAAATTTGGTTTAAATTTGTTTGGATATATTCAAAATAGCCAAATTGTGAATCTGATAATAAGAACAATAATTTTGATAGTAAAAACATTGATCTAAGTCAAGTAGTACATTTTTTAGAATTTTTTAAAATATCAATATTTCTTGGTAAATTTGGAATGTTATAACTTTTTTCAAAATATTTTTTTTGGGAATTTGCTGACATGAGTATATCTCTTAAATTATTTACTAATTTTATAATTTTAACAATTTTTATTGTACGTTATTAATAGCGTAATTTTATTTTTTCATCAAGCCTTTCTTACACCTTGTATATTTTTAAATATAATATGTTGTTTATTTGAAAAATAAGCAGAAAATGCCTGTGACGTATAAGCTGAGTTGATATTATAAGAGTTTTAAAGAAAATTTGTACACAAATATAAAATATAAAATACTAAAAAGGTAGTTAAGAAAAATAATAAACTTCAAAACAGGTTAAATACATTAGAAAATGTTGTTAGTAAATTTATTATAGCTATTAAAATTATCAGTGTGCCAAATTAATATTATAAATATGTAACAAAAGAAAACCTTTAATTATTGGGCTTTGAGTACCAAAAATAGTATTATAACATGGAATATTTTAATTACAAGTATTTTTTAATCTAGTTACAAATGAGTAGGATGAAATTTGTTTATATTACAAATGTACAAATATACAAATACAATAAAATAACTCTTTCATAAATTTGAACAATAGTTCCAACTCTAAGCTCAGAATAGATTAAATTAGTAGGATATAATTTTGGTTTTCCTAATATGATATTAATCAAAAAATTGATTTTAGTAAATATTACAGTATCCGAGGAGTATATAGAACCCCACACATAAATTCCGTAAGAGAAAAGCGATTGAATAAGAGCAAGATAGATAATTCTAAGGGTTCTGATATCAAGCATAATACATTTAAGCAATCAAAATTTAAATAATCATTTTTTAGTTAAATTATTTACATATTGTATATGTTCAACAAATTTTAATCTAAAGACTAAAGTCAATGTACACCACCAGATATTTTATACAATTTACTTTTCCAAAGGTAAGCAAACACAATGATCATTTAAATATTTTCAATTAAAAGTATGAAACTAAAGAGATAAATTAGGATTTATACGAATATACAATAAGAATTATTCCTCACCCATATTAAAAATTATATACTTAGATTTGTCTAAATTTAATTGCAAATTATTATTATTGCACCCGTTTTTAACTATGGATAAACAGTTATTAGCTATATTATATAAATTTTCATAGTATTGACTTTTGATCTGCATAACAAAACATTTCAGCGTCTGGGTATGTGTTTAAAAGTCCATTTGTATTAATAATAAATAATAATGGGACAAGAACTGTAACTCGAGTAACTGAAAATCAATTTGTTTTTATTTCACTAAAAAGCCCATTTTGTCTAACCTCCTGAGGTCTTTTAGAAATAAATGTTTTGATTAAATTAAGAGCCATGCCTCTTATGCCACATAATTCTATCAATAAAACATGGCCAATGGAGTCAAAAGATTTTTTAAACTTAAGAAAAATGCCAAGAATTTAAAAATTTTTATTTAAATTAGGTACTATGAATAAAATGAGAAGATTTAATTGAGGAATTTATAGTATAGTAGACATGTTAGACCCAAAACTAAATTGATTTTGTGAAAAATTTTTACGTTTATTTATAAAAGTCATTAATATTGTTTTAATGCATTTCTCTAAAATTTAGAAACAGTTAAAGTAAGATTGGTCTGTAGTTAGCACTTTTTTTGTCACCAGATTAAACTATGGTAAAATAATGGTTTTTTATTTTTTATAGCTAGAGCCTAGAAGGATATTTACCTGAATTAAAATATGATTTATTAAAAATAATGGAAATTGAAAAAGAGATAGAATCAGCTATCTTTTTTAAATCAAATTAGTTAAGCCATTAGTATAAAAAGAAGATTTATCAGGTATTTTTTAAATTAAAATATAAATTTCTGAGGGATCTATAGAATTAAGAAAGATAGAATAATTAACATAATAGTTTTTATTTAGATAATTCCAATTTAATTTTTCAAAGTTATTTTTATGAATATCATCAGATATTTTTACCAACATTAGCATAAAAATTATTAAATTCATTTAAACTTTCCATTATCAGTTAAAAGATAATTTGTTGTATTAGGCACTTATAAGTTATAATACAATATATAGGAGCTTCGTCCTTTCTGGTTGAATAAGTGGCCTCATTTATTAATTTTTAGGTATTTTGTATATTGTTATGAGATAAAATAAATTTATTATTTTTTATTGATCTTAATTAACATCGGCGACAAAGGCCATTAGTTACAATATTGTTTGCAATTACATTTTTTTTTTTAAGTTTGACTTAAATTGATTATTATAATAAGAGATACGAGCTTTTTTTATTAAAGTATTAAATAGGTAAGTTTCTATATCTATTATAGTGATTTTTAAGTAAAAGATTAAAAGGTGATTTTTGTGTTCTTTGGTACATTTTCTTTGTACTCATTTTGTTTATTGTTAACTGAGACTAGTGGTCCGTTAGTGATCCAAACTTTACCAAGTTGAGTTATTTTGATTTTTTAAATTTTATTTTTAGAAAAAATTAATTCTTTAGAGGCACTAATGAGAATTCATTTAACTAATCATTAAATTTATCAACTGAAATATCAATATAATCATAAAGTAAGAAATTATACCAATAAAAAGAGAGTATAAGTTCATTTAGATAAGGAAAATTAGTGAGTATTTTTTTAATTTAACAGTTAATTATCAGTATAATATTTTTTTATAACATTATTATTATTGATGTCAATTGCCACGAACTAAGATAGATCTATCTATCTTAGTCCGTGCAATTGCTAAACTATAGTGATTGGTAATATTGGATTTAATAATATAGGATGACAAATTGGAAATATCATAAGTAAAAACATGGTCAGTGCAAGAACTTGAGATATCAGTTACTCTCTTATAGTTATCAATACACAATATGAAATTATATGATGCTAGGCAAGGTGTATTGATCAAATATACCTATATCAATACATCTTGATGCTAGGATATTTAGGTAGTCAGAAACAGTGCTAGAATTATAGAACATATTGATATTCATATCACTATAGAATTAATAATTTAATAATCTCTCAAATATCAGACAAGTAACAATCTAAAGTTTAGATTCTAAACCAACCAGAATACTGTCAACAGTAGTAGAAATTCAACTGATTTTAAAATAATTTTTTTCTTAAATATAGTAAATTAAAAATCCTACAAAATGGATATTTTTTTTTTTATACCATGGTAAAATAGAGCCTATTAGGAATTTATTACAATAAAAGAAATACAAAATAATATCTGAATTATATATTGAATTATAGCTACAGACTTTCTAATTAATTAAACAACTGTAAATAAAATATTAATAATAAGATAAAAATAAATCTTAAATAATTTAACAAAATGGATCCACCATTCAATGTAATCATACCTCTAATACTCAAAACATAACTAAATAATACAATTCAAATTTCATAGTCCACGGTAAATCTAATAAGTACCTATACAAAAATTATACTTCTTGTATAATTTTTATTTTCGAAAAACAAAATGAAATTATCATTTTAATTTAATACCTACCATAATATATATTCTAAGCTGAAAAATAAATGTATCAGTTTTTGTCTTATTTAGTTACTTTTTATTGTAGAAAAAATGCGTTGGTAATATATATCATTCATGGTTGATATAAATAAATCTTGTTGTTACCTACGTCTGGAGAGTCAAAATGAAATAATTTCTAGTAGGTACCTACTAACTGTTCTTAATAATTTGGAAAAACAAAAATAATAATTATGGAAAATGGTCATTTTTACATAAACATATTATATTTGACAAAATTAACTTATTTTCTTGTATCTAAATTAAAAATAAAAAAAACAATTTTAAAAACACACTTTTCCATAAAAACATTTAAAAAAAAATTTTAAAAATTGCACTAAAAAGACAAAAATAATTCTCTGTA
>NW_021770540.1:1142899-1147823 GCF_005508785.2 Acyrthosiphon pisum
GGTCGGGTAAATGCGCATGGACTTCTCTACAGAGAATTCCCCGTCCGTCTCTGTACTAACCCGACTCATCAACACGGACATGTGACTTGTCGTTAGCTCTCCAATTCGCAGCGCATTGAGGACGTCAATGAAAGTTGTATCACCTTGCTGCCTCATATTTTGCGTCAGCTCAATCAAAGTGAATAATTCCCACAAAAGTGTTGCCGGTATCATGTGTCTGGGCTGACGGTAAACTGGTTGTCCCTTCACTGGCGGTATATGCATCAGATCGCCAAACAGCAATACATTAATTCCTCCGAACATTTCCTCGGGATTCTTCAATTGTCGTAGTCGAGACTTGATCATGCACAAATTTCGTCAATGAAGATAAACTCGACACCTTTCCATTGTAGCCGCATGTGTTGAAGATATTGACCAGACAATAGTGGCATTTGTACGATTCTACCGTCCTTCTGCACAGGTAATTTAAGCATACTATGCAGAGTCGATCCTCTTACTAGTCTCACTGCGACTCCTGATAAAGCACCGACCTTGACGACTGATTTACTGTAACATCTGTTAACCTGGTCCTTGAGCAGTTTAAATAGGAAAGTTTTACCCGTTCCTGCCTGACCGGTTATAAACAGGTGCAACCGATTGTTACTTCCTCCCATCTGTTCGGAAATACTCCTTGTGATGAGATTCATGGTTTCTTGTTGTCCAATATTCATGGCACGGAGAGCTTGATTGAATTGTTCATCGTCCATCCGATTGTCTAGTGGCTCGACTAATTCCTCTTGTTCTTGGGGCAAATCAGCTGGGTTTGCGTCGAGAATCTCGTATGCGTGTATTTGATTAAATGCATTTTCTAGTTGTCGATCTCGCTGACGAAACTCATCCATCATTGTACAGTTTTGTTTCATATCGTTCTCTCGAGCCTTGAAAGCTTCTTTGGCCGAATCAAATCCTCGGAGAAGTTCATCTTCCGACCTGTATGGCATGTATTGAAGAAGGAGGCTGTAGTAAAAACTTTCTGGATCCATTGCAGCTACGAAGTATGGCACTCGGACGGCTGCTGTTACATTTCTTGCGGTAATTTCGGATTTGTCGATAAGTTTTATTATTGTCTTTCTTTGCCTAACTGGAACTTCATCGTTGGCGTCCTGGTCAACGTTACCTTCACCCTCTTCTTCACCTCGAGGTTTTCTGTAGTGCGGTTGGAATCGCATGGCAAATTCCATCAGACACATTGCGGGAAAGTTGTAGTCAGCATGCTCACGTGGCCGGTTCTCATATCTTTGAAATATGTTTGCAAAAAATTCGCCCGTTGATTGACCAGCTGTATCGAATTTCAGCATTCTGTACCGTTGTTCAGGCTTGCGAGTATTTAGGAAAATGCACTGCCTAGAACTTTCCGTCAAGCTCAAGTGACACAGTCTGAAGGCGCATTCACACGCTGAAACCTGCCGTTCGTTCATTATGCGCATGCATATTTTGAATAATTTTCGAGAGATGTCTGATTCTTCTCGTCGAATTTCTCTGATGGCCTGAGAAACGCTAACATTCATTTCAGTCGGCTCTGCTTTCGAAATGTATTTTGCCACGTAGTAGGCGATCGATTCATTTGAGCCACAGGGTTGTATGTCCATGTTGCCTCTCCATGTTTTCAAAAGCTCTTGGCTGTAATTGTTTACCCATTGATCTTCCTTGCGACGTTTCAAAAGACATATTCTCCCGCCGTTTCGTATAAATTCATCCGACGAGTGAGAAACAATGTGGCTTTCGGTACACGTCTGTCTTGGAAAGTTGAATCGACATCTCGTTGTGGTATGATTCTTTTGACAGGTGGCACTATGGCGATGAGTCTGGCATTTTTTCACGAGTTCGTAGATCTCATCGTCCTGTGCTGGCATCTCGCACGTTGCAACACGGTCAAGAGTTGCGATGCCTTCCGGAGTGTCAAAAGATGGATGATTCTCGATCCAAATGATCATGTGAACATGAGGGCTTCCACGATTTTGGAACTCTATACGCCACCAGAAGTCCTTGACCTTGCCACCAAAAATGTGATCGTTATTGCGTATATATTTCATTAGCGCGTTGATTCTGATCATGAAGTGACGACTCACCGTGACAGGATACTTTTCGATCAGCTGCTGTACCTCATGAGTGGTCAACGAGTGCGGGTCTACATTTGCTCTGCCGTCAGCAATGAGAAGTGCTGTCCGCATGTCGATCCAATATAAATCGTTGCAACTGCAGGTGATGAAATACGTTGGTGGACCAAGGCTGCGGATTTTTGCCAGACATTCGTTTAGAGCTGTACGCCAATAGGCCGACGATCCTCTCAATGCTTTTGTAATGAGATGCAGATCTTCTATCTTTCCATCCGGACCTACAAGTTTCTTCAGACAAGCCTGTATCGTCGCTTTTATTCTTTTGTATTCGAACATTGACAATGCGTAAAATAGATAATCATTACGCTGAAAGCGTAGGTCACTGCCCAAAATTTTTTGCTGGTAATAATCAAGTGGAGTGATTTTGATCTCTCGTTGCTCGCCCCATCCGTTGATCCCGTATGGAAAGAGAAAATACCAGGCAAGCTCTTCTGTTCTATGTTCGTGTTCTGTGTTTACGATGTTGTCTCGAGTTTTTCGCCTGATTTCATGTATGTTACCTGAAACCTCGAGCTCATTATCAACAATAGGCTGTGCGTAGTCAATTGGAGCCATGACAGATGTTTGCACTTCAATATCCACTGTCTGCGGCTGTTGCTCGACATTCAACGGAGTGGGTTCTTTCAGAGGCAGCGGTTCAACGATGTGCAGATCCTGTATGGGGTTGTGATTAAACTGCACATCTATGTGGTCCAAAGTGTATTGTACGCGCCTGTTGCTCGTTTGCATATCCGAGTCAACTCATTTATTGTGTCGCATTCAACGATACACGCTTTGCCATTTGAATTCTTGGCTGGAGCTCCTTTTATGCCACATGAATGGGAGTCCGTAAAGTAATATTTCTCTTCGTGATATATTACTCCGTACGATTTGCCTTCTGCAATAAGAATGCCAGCAGCGTGATCGTTAAATAGATTCTGCATTGAATCGTTCAGGGTGTTGCCAATACCATCTTTCCGATTGACACTATCCATGAGACATCCAAAAAGCGCTGGATTTTCATTGTACTCGATTGAGAAGTTTTTACTGTGCATACTGAAGTCTTGCTTTATAACGTCAAAATTGCGAACCATCAAGTGTCCACTTTCTGGTATGGACAGCGCATTTTCTTGTTCTGCAGTTAACGAATAAATTTGGCCATATATATCGTCACCCGCGATCAGGTTTTGATCCAATATGCTTTGATTCCATTGATTTGGTGTATGAATCAATGCCCTGACAACGTTTGCGAGTGCCATTGCACAGCATTGAACACCAGCATATGCAGAAGTGAAAATGCTAGACGTTGATTGATTCTACGACGCCCTCAAAACTCGTGATACGTTATTAATGGCAACATAAAGATTTTCTGCTGGTTGGTTGTTGCAAACCTCTGCTGGTTGTTGATCGCTGGCCTCTGATGGTTGTTGCGTTATACGAACCAATGCCTGTTGATCAAGATCGATGTTGCGGTCGATGATTACGTCTTGATAGAGTGGATTGTTGTCCACCAACCATTGCAATGCAGCGTAAACTTTTGGAGGAGATACCGAAAACTGACGAGTGATGTTTAAGTTTTCAAGGTTCTCCGTTATTATCACTAATCCCGAATCAGTCGGAGCTCTCGGCAACATTTGAGGCAACTTCTCGGTGACCTCAAATAGATCCAGTGCAAACAGGATAGCTTGACCCTTGAAACCGTACTGTCCAAATCTGCCATCTAACTTGACGATTTTTACGAAGGGAATTATACGTGATATTAAACGCTGTTCCGCTTGCGTTAGATCTTTGATTACCTGTGGAATAGGTCCGGGATCGAGTTTGTTCCAGTAAGCCTTGGGTGGTGCTTTTGAGTTACGCTCCGACAAACGCTTCTTACAGGTACGACACAGCAACAGTTGACTCTTCTGTCTCAGTTCGCTTGGCAGATATGATGGTTTCGGTCCGGCAAATGTCAAGCTTGCAACTTGACTAGGATAGCATCGCTTCTTGCATACTTCACAGGCACTGACGCAGAATTTGTTTATCGCCTTTTCGAACGCTGCTAGACTGGAATGTCTTTGCTGACGCTGTTGTCGTTCACATTCTAGTCTAGCCTCGCGTTCCTCCACAGACTCAGTTTCACGTTGCTGTGAATGTTGTTGGCGATTGGACAGTAAGCGAGCTTCCCGTTCTTCCCGGCTCTCATTTGCACGTTGCAGTGAATGTAGATGTTGATCGAGTTGTAATCGTTGTTGGCGCTGCTCTGTCGTTTCGGCACTTCTCCATTGCCTCATATATTGGCTGTGAGCATCGAGTCTGATTCGTTTAACAATGCGATCTTCATTATCCCTGTTATCACGGTATTTATCACGAGCTTTCTCCAGCCGTCGTTTGCGTTGAGTGCCCGTCTCTCTCATTTTTGCAGATAATTCTCCAGTGTACTCCAATGTTTCGGCGAGGAAAGAAATAACAGTGGACTGTATTTTCGTAATTTGGTTTTTTATTTTTGTGCAAAATAATGTTACAAATATTTAGTAGAATTGCGTATGAAGTCTATCTGTGCAAGTCTGCCTGGATAGGTCTTGCTACAGAAGGCTCCGTTGAACACACTGCCGAATTAGTGCTCTGCACTCGTCTTCATACCCTGGTCTCGCCTGCCCGTCGTCGCAGTAGCCGCCGATGAAATTACGTTGATTGGTAGTTGGGCGTGGTTAGTAGTATATATTTGTATGTTCACAGCCAGCTTTTCCACGGTAATTTTTTTTTTTCAAGGGGGAATGTCCCGCTTGGAGACTTTTTATTTTACC
>NW_021770540.1:1147923-1163460 GCF_005508785.2 Acyrthosiphon pisum
ATATTACTATTAACATAAATTACATACAATATGTCTGCAGTATAATAATTATAATATTTATTCCGTATACAACATCAGTACCACTGCCACTGAGGTAGATGATCGTACTTCTTTGATTTTTTTAAGATTATTATGGACCTATAAATTATTTAAAAAGAGAATAAGTTCTTGTTTTTATTTAACTTGTATCGTATACTGAAATAAAATGTTTGCACTCACTTTCCAATAAAGATGACTCCTTTTAGCATAACAAATATAATGTCCTAGAGCAGAAGTGCCATTTAATGGTGGATTATAGGCTACAATTCCTCTTAGCATTATAGTTTTTTTACTTATTTCCACGATATTTGGTATTTCACTTAACATACAGTTAATAAATTAATTTGGACGTTTTTGGTTTTTATCCGTTGAACATGAGAGAGACAAAATGTGTAGAGGTCCATAGACTTTTGTACATATTAAATTTCCATTGCACTGTTTTTTGTCAATTATTTCTTTACATATCTGGTTAGCAGGTTGAAATTGTACATACTGATCTATTTTTGTTTGAAGATGGTTAATAGATTCATTGTGAAATTGGAGGAGTAATGTTGGAAAACTTAACTCCTTTATTTTTTTATGACAATTGTGATTGGTACAAATCTTTTTTTCTATTACAGATTGTATATTTAATTTTTGTACGACTTTAATTTTTGTACTACATTGCAATCACAAGTAATACGTACAACGTTGTTAGGTAAGTCTTCTGTAGGGAAGATATTTCTTAAAATGTTAAGCCGGGAATCCAATACAGTTTTTCCAATGTAATTATTTTTTGTTAGTTCAAGTGCTAAATGTACAACTAAATCAATACTTATGTCGTTTTCATTTGAGCTACGAAGGTGTATACTGTCACAGTATGCAACACCAAGAAGCTGTAGTAGTGAATCGAATCCGCAAGTGTTTGACAATGTATATGTATATCTTTGTCATTTGGGCAAATGTTACCTCCAATTATAGTACCACCATTTGGGAGTAGACCCATTTTTGAAGGACTAAATACATTTTCTTCTGGGATAGTGATCCATTCTTTGTCAGGATTTAAATATTTACTTTTTTTTTTCTTTGGTATCACAGATTTTATAATTAAGGGTGGATCTTCAATTAGTTCAGTTTCTAAATCGCATTGAATATTTGCCATTGGTTCTACGTTAAAACTGTTTTTAGAACTATACAAATAAACGACTTCGGAACAATTGTATCGTGTTCACTATTAGTAAACTTGTGTGTAATTTTAGATTTTTCTGATATATTATTAATTTTTAACTGACTCCCTTTTCCATACCAATTTTCATATTCATTTAAATTGTTTATCATACTTGATTCTGATCCCATAGGTGAACCTTCTCTTTCATCATGGATAATATTTGACTCCGAAGTTTTAAAATACCTCAGTCCCGATGCCAATTTCATTGACCCTATAGTAAATTGATACCACATATTTTGTAAATTAATAAAAACACAATAAATGTATATTTGATAGAAAGATTGAAAGATAAATTGAATAGTCAAAAAACGTCAATAAAATATATATTACTCTGCATATTGATGTATGGAAAACCAATGAATCATCAAATATATGTTTTGGTGGGATAATAAAATAAAAACATATGATAAAAAAAAATGTATCAACAAGATTGGTGAGGTGACACAATTATAGTATGCATTAATTGTTAGGAGCAACCTAGGCGCAGTAACGCAAAATAAGTCAGCAAAAAAACTTATATGCATCTAAAATTGATATATCACATTAATATTTTATTAAAAAAAACTCCACATTTGATAGATGATGATTTATTTTATAAATTATGCAGATTGTCCAATAGAAAAATAAAAATTGAAAAAATGTTAATTTGTCTCTGAATTAAAATGGTTGTATGGGACTTATGCATCAAACTGTTATCTTATTAGTATACATATAAAATGGTAGGGATGCAATTGCTACTTGAACTTCAATAAACACAGAAATTAAAACTTAAACACATGTTCCTTAATGCTCACCATATTAAAGTTTATAAATGTTTATCATTGTATTAATACTTTACCTTCAAGAAATAATGAATGACATTTGACAAAATCGTCAATCCTTATATTTTTTTCAATTCCGGATCGATTTTTTAATTCATTAATGTGACTTTCAACTGAAGCTAATGAAGCTGTCAAATTTCCGTATCCAAAAGAACTACACATTATAGATGACCATGGTTGATATCCTTGGTCTGCGGCCAGTGGCGCCGAACACGGTGGTCAAGTATGGCAAGTGCCATACTTAATTTTGGGGTGGGTGGTACCCGGATGCCTGTTGGAAAATTTTGGTATTTGTTAAATAATAAATATATTTTGTGGTCATAAAATTTGTGGTTTGTCAATCATTAACAATATGTATTATGTATATTAATATGTCATTCAGATCATTCAATAGACATATTTAGACAAGTCAGAGATTGATAAAATATGATAAAATAATGATTAGCCCACCACGGTATACGGCAGTTATTTAGGTACCTAGGTTCTTTGGGCATTCAATAAACATGGGTGGCAAGGCTGCAACATCTAATATAATATTATTATTTATTGTTGACGTTCTATTTATGTTCCACATTCCCGATATTTCTTAATGTTCAACATTTAGTACCTCACTATTATTTTTGTCATACTAATAATTATTAATTGCAATAATGCAATATTGTTATATTTTGTAATCGTTTTTGTCAAATATTTATTTTAAACTTTTTTTGCCAAGTTTCTTCCGTTTTGGTAAAAAGTCTTGCAAAATTGTGTTTAAATATTATTATAATTATAAAATATACAATGTCTAATACAAACTGTGAGTTTTGTAGAAAAGCTCGTTGTGATATCAATTGGACAAATTGGAAAAGGCACACAAATGCTTGTGCAAAAAAAAAGTTAAAACCTTATTCTGAAACGTCTGAAACGTCTGAAACGACTGAAACAATATCGAAGACTACAGAAAAGCCTCGAGAAAAGCCATATAGTCGGCCAGAAAAAAAAATTTCAACGTACTTTAAAGCAAACGTAAAAGTAAGTACCTAATAGCTATCATATTTTAAGGTACCTAGTAATGTACAATGCACAGTATACATAATAAGAATATTTACCTGTTTCTTAATTCACATAAGATCTATACAATAGGTAGGTACTATTATATTTAAACGGCCATAGTCCCTTTTAACTATTATTTTATTATTGTGCACAGCTATAAAATAATATATAGGTACCTAGTTATAACTTATAAGTAATAATAATAATTCATAAAATATAGATAGCTACATGTTTTTATGGTGCATTGCCAAGAGCAATTATAACAATTAAAAATATATTAAATTAAATTTTTTTTAAATAAAATTACCTAATTTAGATTTTAGTTTAAAACCTATTAACCAAAATTAATAATATGTGTTCAAAATTGTTTAATTATTAATGGCTTACTTAAATAAGAAGTATTTAATATGAAATTTCCTGTTGAGACAAAAATAATTTATACTGATAAGTCTGAATGTCTTATGATTAATTATTTAATTTTTATACCGACTAAGGACTATCCGTGTCACTTATCCGAGTTTCCCTTAGGGAATATGTACAATTAATATGTTTAATATTAGATATGATATAATAAAATATGTGCTGAACTTACCTATGTACCTATTCATTTTATTTTATTAAAATGTTTGACCATTTTAGATTCCTCAAGAAAATATTGATAGTTTATTAAAAACAGATGAAATAAAATGTGATGTTGCTAAATTGTTATTGAATTCTTCTGTAGTCCATGCTACTGATTTAGAAAATGATATGAATAAAAATGAATACCACCAAGTAAATTAAATCCTTGTTAATTGTTTTATAATATTACATACTAATATATGTAAAACTGTATAAGGTTATTAATTTTAATTTAATTTTTTTTTTAGAATCATGGAAATGATAATAATTTAATGTCAATTGATGAAATTAGTGGAAATGGATCTGATTTATTAACAAAAAATTATACAACTAAAAATGTTAATTCTACTTCAATAACTATAAATGATTGTCATGTAAGTTGGAATTTTGTAAATTTTAACACGTTGACTGCCATGTGGCCGCCGGCGTCCGCAGACTACTAGCATACAACAGTATTTTTACGGACGCCGGCGGTCGCACCTTTGTATTATTTATACGCCATATGACCGCGGGCTGCCATAAACACACTTATTTGTAAAGGGGAATATTTTTTGTGGCGTCAAAGTTATGTAGATAATGTTTAAATGATGGCGTAGAGGAGAAAATTTCGCGTAAAATGATATATTATTTGCCGCAAACCGATTATTTTATATACATTTATTACTATACGTAAAATATCACTACAATAAGCATATAAAAAAAAATTCAATCACTTTTTTTATTCAAATAATATGTTTCAAATTTCAATTCTTAAATATAAACATAATACAAATTATAAATTTAATACAAAACCTAATTATCGAGACGTATTTATAAATAATATATGTAAAAAATAATTAAAATCCTTAGTTTGTGTGATGCAGATTAAAACAACTTATACATGTATAAGATTTACATGGTGCGCAGAATGTAGTGATCTTTTTTACTTCCTTCGATGCCTGTTTCGATCCAACTATAACTGTTCTACTTTGATAGCAGTGGAAACATCTCTTTCTGATTTTTCTGTTTCTACCACATTTTTCTGTTGTTTCTTGGAATATGTGTTTGCTGTTAACTCTTGCTTGTTGAACTTCTTGTGGCCCTTGATTGTCTAATCCGAGTATTGTATCAACTAATGTTTCTCTAAATTGTGTTATCTTCATTTTTTTATCAGAATTAATTGTATTGTAAACTATTAAAGCATTTACCATAGCAGTTCCAAACAGTATTTCTGTCGCCACCTTATGGTACCAACGTATAGACTTACGAACAGCTGTACTATAGCTAGACAGTTGATCCGATAGATCAATTCCCGCTTTTCCGGAGTTGTAGTCGACAATTATCTTAGGCTTAACTATCGATTCTTTTTTTTTGTTCTTTTTTCCTGTGTCAATCATATCAATATTATGTTTTGTTGACAACATAGTTACATCCCTTTTATCACGCCATTTCGCAACAATAATACCGTCTGAATTTTCCTTTCCGATTATTTCTCCGGGACTTAACTTTTTTTTTGTTATTTCGGGTAATTTTACTCTATTTGATCGCAGAGTTCCAACTAGGTGTGTATCATAACTTAAAAGTTCGTTTGCAAGTGTAATTGAAGTGTAAAAATTATCCGTGACCATTGTACGTCCCATGTTTAAATATCTTCTACTTAGATCTAGAACAACTCTACAGCCCAATCCCTTTCCATCCACTTGACTCTTTCCTCCATAAACTTGAACGTTATAAGTATAACCATTTGTTCCGCAAAGTTTAAACAATTTTACACCGTACTTATGGGCTTTTCCCGGTATATATTGTCTAAATAATAATCTGCCACGAAAAGGTACCATTGTCTCATCGACGGCCAATACCTCACCTGGTTCCATTACATTTTGAAAACGGTTTACAATTTTATCAATTATATTACGTATTTTATAAATACGATCACCTTCAGGGGCTTTTTTATTGTCTGAAAAGTGCCAAAATCTTAGAAGTAATTCGAAGCGATTTCTAGACATTGTTTTTTGTGCCACATAGTTTTTATATCTATGTTTGGTGCTCCAGTAACTACCTAAATTTGGCATTTCAACGAGTCCCATCCATATTAATAAACCCGAAAACAATTTAATCTCTTTTGAATCTGTAGGAACCCATTTTGTAAATCTGCTAGACTTGGAAATTCTATTACTTGATAAAAACTGTTCCGCGTTTCTGTTCGTTTCAATAACAATAAGTTCAATAATGTCATCAGTGAAAAATAAATTAAAACAGTCCCAAACAGTGGCATTAGCTGATATATTAATTTTTAATCCCGGAAAACCATTAAAAACTAGCTGTTTTTGATTATTACCTGTTACATTGGACCAAATTTGAACACCAGGATTTGAAACTGGTAATATTGTGTCTTGTGAATGTTCGGTATCGCTGGTTTCACTTTGTTCATCTGAATCAGAAGTTATAATTGGGTTGTAAGTTTCGTCTTCATCTGTGTCATCGAAATCACTAAATGAACTACCACTCTCATCAGTATCTAATAATTGACGTACCGTATCGTCATTTACTTTAAGTCTCTTTGGACGTGACGCCATAATTAAAAATAAAAAACTACAATAAAATATCACACGAAATTTTATTATGTACGACTGCCGGCGGTCATATGGCAACTGACTAATTATATTATAATGACAACGCCATGCGACCGCCGGCTACCATACACTTTAAATATCATATTCTTACGCAGAAAGACATAACAAAGATAATAATATCGGAATTATTTTTTTCCGATTATTTGTTCTATAAATATGCCAATGTACATTTATGGAATAACATCGAAAATAGAACGTGGCCTTGTAGAAAAGATAGCGATGCGACCGCCGGCTGCCGCATGGCAGTCAACGTGTTAAGTAGGTACTTATATAAAGAATTACAAATTTAATTCTTAATTTTTCCATTATTATTTTTTTGTTTCTTCTATTCATATTTTACTGCTTTTATGTTCTTCACCACTTTCATTATAGAAAATAATCCTATTTTCAATGATTATATAGTATATGTATTTGGTAAACACATAAAATACAAAAACCTTTCTAGTTCTTTTAACTTTCAATTTTCATACTACAAATTCATAGTTGATCAAATTAGTTGTTAATTTTAGTTTTATAAAAATGTTATGTAATGTTAAAATAATACCTTTATATCCTACATTTTCCCTGTGTATAATAAAAAAAAAAATTTACACATTTCTAGATACCCCAATCAAATGTTAGTAATTTGATAGATATGGATAAAAAAAACAGTGATGATGGGGATGTATCAGAAAAGTTATTGGCCACTTCTGAAGTTACTACTGATTTACCATCAATAAACGTAAATTGCTATTAAATAAATAAATATAGTAATTGCTAAGTTTAAATCTTCTTTAAAATGTCATAAAAATATAAGGATTACATTGTGCATTTTTAGAATCAAGAAATCAATTTACAAACAAGATATGAAAACATTGAAAACAGTGGTAATGGATTTGAATTTCTAGAGAATATTTCTATCATTAATAACATTGATGATTCAGTACCAACTATTTTAAATGAATATCAAGTATGTAATTTAATGTTATATTAAGATTTGTTTAATACTTTGCTTTTTTTATAATACTTACTTTTATGTTTGTATGTTATAGCTTGATACACATAGTGATGAATTAGAATCATTATCAAATTCATTTAAATGGAAAAACGACCCAACTATTTTTTCAAAAATAGCCCGTTATACTCCAGAGATGATAAATATGCTTTTAAAATTGGGCCCATGTCAACCAAAAGCTAAAGATTTACCAAATTCTCAATTTCCCAAAGTTGGCAACAGATGCTTTCATGAAGCTTGGTATTATAGAAAGTTACCAGATGGAACAATGATGCATAGAGATTGGTTAACTTATTCTCCTGATATAAACCGAGTATTTTGCTTACATTGTATGTTATTCGGAAAAAAAAGTAAGAAA
Organism: Acyrthosiphon pisum; assembly: GCF_005508785.2. Lineage (NCBI taxonomy): Eukaryota > Metazoa > Arthropoda > Insecta > Hemiptera > Aphididae > Acyrthosiphon > Acyrthosiphon pisum. Next base: position 1,155,611 of record NW_021770540.1, read on the forward strand.
GCATGGGTATCAGATGGATTTTGTAAATTCCAAAATGGGTCTATATCCTTAATGGGTCATGAGACTACTGATGCACATGTAGAAGCTTCACTTAAAGTAAAAATGAGGGAATTAACGTTACCATTAATACCATCAATAGTTGAAGAAAAAAAGAAGCAAGTAGCCCTCAATCGTGAAATAGTAGGACAGTTGATAGAAATTACTAAATATCTGGGATACCACTCATTGGCTTTTCGAGGTCATCGGGAACAATGGTCGAATATTAATAAAGGTAATTTCAAAGATTTGGTCGAGCTTATGGCAAAGTATTCTCCAGCTCTCTCAATTCATATTTCAAATCTTCAAATAAGCGGTAGAAAAGAACTTTCATTTATATCTTGGCAACGTCAAAATTTACTTATAAATGCTCTAGCGCAAGAAATATTAGTCATTATTAAATTTGAAATCCAAAATGCTAAATTCTTCAGCATAAGTATAGATTCTACTTTTGATATATCGAAAAGAGAACAAGTTTCATTTGTGATTCGGTATACAAAAGAAGAAAAAGTATTTGAAAGACTTATTTCCATCAAAGAATCAATATTCACTACTGGGCAAGCTCTTTTTGATTTGTTTATAAAAGTCATGGAGTACTATCATTTGGACTGGAAAACTTTCTTAGTTGGACAGTCTTATGATGGAGCAGCCAGCATGCAAGGTAAATACAACGGGCTACAGACAAAAATCAAAGAGGTAAATCCTCAAGCAATATTTATTTGGTGTCATGCCCATAGACTTGACTTAATAATAACTTCTACAGTTGGTTCATGTCCTAAAGCTGTCGATTTATTTGGGAATATGGAGAAACTATTTACTTTCATCAGTGGTAGTAAGAAGCGAGTTTCTATGTATCGTGATAAACAAAAAAAATTATATCCAAATGCACGTGTAAAGGCATTAAAAAAAGTTGAAACCACTAGATGGATGTCTCAAGCTTATGCTTTGACTACTGTGCTTGAAACACTGGATTCCATTTTAGAAACTTTAGAAGACATAAAAAGTTTCAAAGGACAGGTTGACTTTAAAACAGGTGCAGAATGTACAGGGCTACTTTGTTTTTTGCAGTCTTTTAATTTTTTATTGACAGCACATATTTTTAAAAGAGTGTTTGATTTTATTGAACCTGTTAGTAGAGCTTTACAAGCACATAATATTGATATACTTATGGCTATTGAACTAATAAAGAAAACAGAAAAAAATATTAAATATTTGAGATCAAGTGAAATGTTTTTCGACATTTATGAATCAGTAAGAAAATTTGCCAAAGACAATAATTTTGAATTTGAACTGACCTTACCAACAAGAAGACTTAGACGAGTTCCACGTCAACCCAGTGAATTGTCTAATGATGAACAAATAAATGATCATGTGATGGCTTATAAAGTAAACACTTATTTTGTAATTATTGATAAAGTATCATCAGAACTTCATAAAAGGTTTAATAATAACTCTATTATGATAGCAAAGGATCTATCTTTATTAACTATTAAAGTAATTTCTAGCAATATGAAAAATAAAAGTATACCTGTTGATGCATTTTCATCTATCTGTAATAATTATAACAAAATACTTAATAAAGAAGATATTGTGCGTGAATATGAACAACTTATAAAATCAAATATTAATTTGATATCTTTAGATAAAGATGTATCTGTAGTTTTAAATGCATTATCAGACGAGTCAGATTCAAGTAGTTCAAATTACTCTGTTGTTGAAAATGAATCTATTGATGATTCTCAAAGTATTTTGAAAACATATCAAATATTTATTAATAAAGGGTTACTAAACATATTTCCAAATTTATTTAGTGTTCTTAAAATTGGTGTTACATTACCAATTTCCAGTGCATCGCCAGAAAGAACTTTTTCAAAACTAAAATTAATAAAGACAAGACTTCGTTCTACCATGATCCAAGATCGCCTTGAAGATTTAATGATCATTTCCTGCGAATCTAATATAAAAACTGATACTGACAAAATTATTGACAACTTTGCCATGAGGTCTTCTGTTTTAACAAAAGCTTTGACCTATTAAAATATTAAGATAGTTTTAAATAACATATTATTATTTTTTAATGTTATTGTATTTTTATTTGAAATGTAACAGAATATTTTTATTATAATATTAGGTAACTATAAAACAAAATTGGTTTTTGTCTGTATCTACAAACAATATTGACTAAGTTTTTTTTAAATTTAATGTTCATAAATAAAAATAATAATCCCATGGTAACAAAATTGTATTATCTCAATATATTATAATATAATATTTGATTTTTAAATTATATGAATTAACATCAATAATACAAAAATCAGGGAACCCATCTCTTAGTTTGTTATATAGTAAGAGTAAAGTGTATCTCATCATAGTTTATATTATTCTGTAATTGTTTTGTATGGTATTGTGGGGGGTGTGGGGGGCAAAGCCCCCCACTCTTTTCTTCATAAAATAGGTGGGTAGGTGGTACGTACGGGTACACTATCGACCTGCCAGACTACTTAAATTTGAGTTCGGCGCAACTGTCTGCGGCAGAAAACTTGATGCGTCGTGCTAGACGAAATACGCTTCCGCATATCCCTGCAACTCTCCGTGAATTAAGTGATGCATTTGAGAATGGTCAACTTAATAGGTACTCTTGTTGTCAAAATCAAGTTTTATATAAGGCATGCCTTAGGGATGCAAATGGATACTATTCCTTAGTGTTTGCGTGTACAGAGTTATTGAACCAAGTTGTTCGTTATGATGTAACAGAAATACACGCAGACGGAACGTTTAAAGTTGTACCCTCAAACTTGGGGGCAAAACAATTGTTGGTGATCCATTGCATGATTCAGAATCACGTAAGTAAATTATTACTATGTATATGTATATAAATCAATGAAATAGGTAGGGGAACCCGGGGCAAGATGAGTACATGAGGTAAGATGGGACAGCGTTATTCCTCCATAATTATAAATAATAATATGTTTGAAACCTCTTTAGAATATCTTATGGAGGCACATTAGACGATTGTTGATAATAATTTTATGATAATTATTTGATATGACATAATATCAGTGTTTTTCTATTTTCGCCAAAAATTGACTAATTTTATCAAAATTTCAACGCAATTTAAGGTAAGAAAAATGAATTAATACTTGACAAATACTATTTTAATATATTTATATACTTCCGTCGATTAGTTTTATGTATTTTTATTAAATATTGATTAAGTATTTAATAGTTTTGGTTCTATACAACATAATTAGTCTATTTGGGGCATAATGATACAAGCCATGTGGGGTATGACGGGACTGTCCCATTTTGCCCCTTATATATTTTATTTGATCGTTTATTCGTTTATCGTTTATTTATAATTATTTTATAAAATAATATAGTACCTACCTAGTTAAGTTTACTAATTTTTCATGTAAATTAGTTACCTACGCAAAAATGGTTAGAAACTATGTACGGAAAAGTCAACGCCAATCATGGTCTTTAACATCAATGAATAAAGCTGTCGATGAAGTAATTGATAATACAATAACTTACAGAGAAGTTCAAGATGCCTATGAAGTTCCCAGGAGTTCATTATTAAGAATGGTATTATTATTATTATTTTTACTATTATTTTAATATTAATTAAGTAAAAAATATTTTCAAAGGTAAAAAAGAAAAAAGAAAATACAGAAATATTAAAAGTAAAAATGGGTCCTAAAACTACAGTATTTTCTGCTAACGAAGAAAAAGAGTTAGTTGCTTACCTCAAATTAATGGAAGGAAGACTTTTTGGTCTAAGTACAGGGGATTTTAGAAAACTGGCTTACCAACTTGCAATAAAAAATAATAAAAATCATAATTTTAATAATGATAAAAAAGAAGCGGGTTATAACTGGCTCAGAGGATTTTTAAAGAGGCATTCAGACTTATCACTTAGAGTACCAGAAAAAACATCAGCAGCTAGAGATATCGGGTTCAACAAGCCAGTGGTTTCAACTTTTTTACGTTTGTTGGGTGAACTCCTTGATAAATACAAGTTTCAATCAGATAGAATTTTCAACTGTGATGAAACTGGAATTAGTAATGTGCTAAAATGCAAATCCAAAATCTTAGCATCAAAAGGTCGTAAACAAGTTGGATCTCTAACATCGGCAGAACGAGGACAAACAGTAACCGTAGAACTCTGTGAAAGTGCTTCAGGCATCTTTATGCCCTCCCCCCCCCCATGAAGATATTTCCCAGAGCACGTACAAATTTGGAATATCTTCGCAATTGTCCACCAGGGTTTACTGCTGAATTCTATCCATCAGGTTGGATGCAAACTGATATATTTTATAGATGGCTAGAAAAATTTATTCAGTTTACCCATGCTTCTAAGAATAATCCAGTTCTGTTATTATTAGATGGTCATGCAACGCATACAAAAAATTTAAATGTGATAGATTTAGCTAGAGAGAATGGTGTGATGTTATGTTTTCCTCCTCATTGTACACATCGTCTACAGCCTTCGGATGTTGGAGTGATGAAACCAATAACTACTTATTACGATACAGAAGTCACCAATTGGTTAAGATCTAATACACCAAAAGTTGAAACCCTAAAAGACATAGGAGAAATATTTGGGAATGCATATATGAAAGCAGCAACAATGTCCACAGCAATTAATTCATTTAAAAAAACAGGTATTTCCATTTAATGATAATGTTTTTGAAGATTCGGATTTTATGCCAGCTGAAACCACACATATACCCATAACTGAAATACCTCCTGAGACCCTAATCCCTCCAACCATTATACCACTCAACAGTTATCTTAAAAGTACTGACCCTTTGGTAGAATTGTTAGAAAAGTTACCAGACACTTGAGAGGATATTAGCAATATTAATTTTGATATTAATAACGTGCAGCCTAGTTGTTCAAACACTCTCCATATGCAAGTATCAGATACAACAGTGTTTGAAAACGTATCACCTAAGGATATCATGCCTATTCCACAAATGTCAAATGGAGAAAGCTCAAATCTAAAAAGAAAAAGTTTAAACAGAGGAAAAACTGTTGTTCTTACGTCATCGCCATACAAAAATGAGCTGGAAACAAAAACAAGTGAACATGTGGTAAAAAGGAAATTGTTTAAAAAAAAATCAATTAAATCAACCACGAATAAGATTAAGAAAAAGAGGGTCAAACTATCCACAAATACTAATGATGATATTTATACAGAATGCTTGTACTGTGGACATACATATTATGCTGAATCCAATGAAGGGTGGATTTGTTGTCAGATTTGTGAGAAATGGGCTCATTTCTCATGTTCTGGGAAGGATGATGAAATAAACACCACATTCACTTGCGAAAATTGTATGTAATTTCAAACAATTATGAAAAGAGAAAAGTAAACAGTTTTGATAAAAAAAATTCATTGTTTTTAAATACTTTTAGATTTTACTGTTATTCATTTCACAATGTATTTAAAAAAAATTAACTTAGTAAGTATTTATTGTCTTTTATTAATTTTTTATAACCAAAGACTGGCATAATATTGTAACATAAAGACTAACCAAAATGCATTGTTTTTAATTTTAAAATACATTTAAATTGTACTTTTATTCATTCCACCAAAAAAATTTTACCTATAAACAATTTACGTACTTATTTATAGTATTAAGTAGGTACTTTTATTTAACCAAAGACTGACGTAATAGGTATTGTAACATTAAAAGACTAAAAAAACTACAAAGTATTTTTAATTTTTATGATTCTAGTTTTCTGTTATTTTCTTATCAAATTTTATATTGAAAAATGTTGTTGCTCATAATTTTAAGTATCAAAATGTCTATTTAAGTATTGCCAAAGTCAGGCTTAAAATAAAGTATGTTTGTGTAATATTTATGTGTTTTTTTTTGTGAAATTCTTATTAATAAGTTCCTATGTTGATATATTTGAAAAAATATATCTGGTGTGCATTTATTTGTCTCATCTTACCCCACGGTGTGGGGGTAAGATGGGACAAATTCCGTTTTTTTTTTACTTAAATTTTTTGATTTGAATTGAATTTTTAAATTTTTTCAAGTGAAAAATTTTAAAAGTAAGGAACCTTGACTTATAAATGGTACATAAATTGAGTATTTTTCTGAAAAATTCAACATACTACAGTGAGTTAAACACTAAGTGTCTCGTCTTGCCCCGGGTTCCCCTACCTATGCATAATAGTAATTTAAATTTAAAACAATAATAATATTATATACTGGGCAGTGTCCAGTGATTATTTTTACTTTCCTACCTAATATAAAAAGTAGTAAAAAAAAATGGTTTAATTGTAAACAAGATGGTTTCTGATAGAGAATTGGCTCTAGTTGGTAAAAATTGAAAATTCCCAGTAGGTACCTAATCATCTTAATAAAAATAAGGAAAAACGGGTTTGTTTTTCTTTTTAAAATAAGATTTAAAAACTGATTGCGAGATTCCTCATAAGTTCTTAACAAAAAAAAAAGTTTACCAGAAAGTCAAATAAATGTTTTATGAGCGTTTGAAATTCAAATTCTTTTGCAATTGGATATTTACCCGTAAATTAACTATCTATTTCTCATAATTCGTTTTTTAATATATTGTTTTTAAATTTATTTTTAATATATTTTTCTATGTATACTATCTATATTCTATACTTAATGATCTTATACTATCTCATTGAGTATAGATAGTATAGAGAAACCATCTATAGCTGAAATATGTGATACGCGCAAAGGGATAGCAGCCGATAAATGGTGCATTCCTAAATTTGTCGCGGATAGCAAATGCAGTATGATCATATCATTGATACATATTTATTGTATATATTTAAAATACTGTAAAATTAAATTGTACATAGAGCGCCAAAAATGTAATTTGAAAAGAACACGGATAATATATTAAAAGATGAGACGAACTATTAATTATTTATCTATGTAGGTATTTAAAAAATAATTTTGTTGAGTTTGGGAGTTTGTTAACGATTAACTTTTGAAATTATTAGTGTTGTGAATTGCGTCATTGTGATATTTCTAAATTTTTTGTTAATTACAAATTTTTAATTTTGATATAAATATGCCTGGCGGAAGCTGTAATTTTTCAAATTGCAAAAATAATAGATCAAATTGTAAAAAAAATTGATAGTTCCTGTTCTAACAGGGATAACAGGAGACTGGTCAGGATAATATAAGTGTTGGAAACGATTTAACTATGGTATAAAATAAACACTATGTTGCTGAATATATATGTTATATTACTTGTGCGGTTGCCCGGAGGACACGGTGACGGAAACGGCGTCACCGGTCACTTAGCAAAACATTCACTAGAAAACTATGTCATACGGACTACGGAGGTACGCGGCGACGTGACGGCGTCGCCGGGCCTTACAAAAACAGAACTGCACTCTGACCGGACGGGCCGCCGTTGCGGTCCGTGCCGGTACAGTGGGCACGAGGCGCAGTGTGACCAATCTAGGGCACACAGTGCCTCGGCCCTTACAAAACATAAATTAAAAATTACCGGGTGCTAACAAAATGTATAGATTTCCTACAGATAGAGAAAGGTGTACAAAATGGATTCTTAATTCAGGTAAGTTAAATACATTCTAATTGAAAGAATTAAGATGAATAAATAGTATAAATAAGTTATTCATTTTATAGGAAACATGGCATTAGATAGTTTATCGCCGAAAAAAATTAAAAATAGGTACCTATCTGTGTGAAGATCATTTTAATGAACATGATTTCACCAGACCAGATCATAACAGGCTTATGTCTAGAGCCATTTCTATGAAGTTTAATGCAAATTGTAAGTTTATTATAACTCAA
>NW_021770540.1:1163749-1166863 GCF_005508785.2 Acyrthosiphon pisum
GCATTGGGGAGGTCAAAATTTAAATTTACCCAGTAGTTTTCAAAAGCGCCGGGAAAAACAAAAGAAAAATTAAGGAAAAACGGGAATTTTTACGCAAAATCTGTTTTCGAGAAAATCGATTTTGGTTTTTGGTGTAACTTTAAAAAAAATGACCGTGGATGCATGAAATTTTGACTGAATGTTTACATTTCCATTTTCTATACACGATAAAATTTTCAAAATATTTTGACTTATTTTGAGCTCTTTACGGACATTGTCAGTTTTCATTTTTTTTTAGTTTTTTTTCTAAAAATATCAATACAATTTTATTTGTTGGATAAAAAAGCTTGAAAATTTAATAGAAGGCTCCTAGTATATTGTTTCAAAGGCAGATGAAAAATATTAAAAATCGTTAGTCACAGTTTTTTTTTATAAGCATTTAAAGTTCAAAAAATGACAAAATATGGAAAAATCACGAAAATTTGCAAATTATTTCGAGTTATAAATTCATAAAAATTTTTCTTTTTAAATCTAAGATATGAAAATGTAATACAAGATTCCTATAATATTATCTACCTTTATCAAACAAAAAATATCTATAAGAAACTCAAATTAAATTTTTATGGGCGTTTGAAATTCATATTTTTACAACATTTGATATTCACTCGATTTCTTACGTAACAATTTTCTTATTTTGTTGTAATTAAAAAACGAGTGACTGTAGAAACTTGAAAATTTCACTGAATGTTAATATTAGCATTTTATATATACGATAAAATTTTTAAAATAATTTGACTCTTTTTGAGCTGTTTACGGACATTGTAAGTTTTCAATTTTTTTAGTTTTTTTTTTCTATAAATATCAATAAAGTTTTATCTGTTGGGCCAAAAAGTGTATACATTTAATACAAAGCTCCTGATATATTGTTACAATATCAGTTGAAAAATATTAAAAATACATAGGCACAATTTTTTTTTATAAGCATTTAAAGATCAAATTTGGACAAAATTTATCAAATTTTAATTTGAAAAATTATTTTGTAGTTAAAAATTTATAAAATGTTCAATTTTTGTATCTAAGAATTGAAAATTTAAAACAAGATTCCACGTAAGTAATTAATACTGTTACCAAAAAATCTAAAAAATACATTTACGCAGTTTATTTTTATAGTCATTTTAAGTACAAATTTGGACGAAATTACATATTAAAAACCTAGGATAACTATTTTAGTTATTTTGTTGTGATTGTATAATATTATTCGTGGGTACTTGAAACTTCTAAAGTATACTATTATATATCTATGATAGTACCACGGTTTTTTGTTGATGTATAACGCGTTATAAGTACCTAATAAATATTATGATATGATTAATTTGGAATTTATTATAGGTACCTAATATAATATTATGTCTTATACCTAGACTAACATACCGTCTCCGCTCAGAATCGTTTTTCTTATACAATGATATTATATCATTGAATTCAAATTTAATACCATCCATTATACAGTGACCCACTTGTAACCTACTGTACAGCAGAGCGAAATCCACTTACCCACCTTTTTTTTTTTGGAATTTATCTTTAATGAATGCTTACACAGCATATAAATAAAAAAAGTATTGATTTTGTACTTAGTGCGATTTTTTTTTCAATTTTGCATTATTTTGAAGAACACATAATTATTGATTTTTAAACACATACCTACACCAAGTGTTAATGTTTTCTATTTTTAAAACATATTATATACCGTGTGTCCTCGAAAACTGGGTGAACTATTTAACTTAGTTACCTATACAATTACTCAGTACCCTAAACATATTTTAGAACTCAGTGAGAGATTGATTATGAAATAGTGTAGTTTTATGTCTTGCAACAAGATTTTGTTAAAATGTAATAAGAGAAGACCACTTTTAATGTAAATTCAATTTTAATGCTCACATGCTTTTTCAGACTTTTTAACTTTTACAACAAAAACTTTTTATAACCTCAAAAGGTTAATAACACAATATTAAAAAAAAAATAAATAAATACAACAATAATAGTAATAATAATAATAATCAATAGTTGATACATGATATATGATAATGATATAATGTTGATAACATAATTAAATAATTATTGAATTGCTGTTTCAACACTCCCACTCAATTCAAGATGATTGAATTTATTGACTGGTAATCCTTTTGTCAGAATGTCTGCTTGTTGATTTTCTGATGTAATGTATCTTAGTATAACAACACCTTCCTCAACCTTTTCCCGGATGAAGTGATGGCGAATATCTATGTGTTTTGTTCGACGATGATGGCTTGGATTTTGTGATAGTTGTATACAGCTCTGATTATCTTCGTATAATGTTATTGGTTCAGATAATTCAACTCCAAAATCTTTTAATATATTCTTTAACCATATTGCCTCGCAAGTAGCATAGCTGGCCGCCATATATTCAGCTTCAGTAGTTGAGAGTGCAATTGTTGGTTGACGGTTGGTTGACCAAGAAATTATTGATCCATACATTTTAAATATATATCCTGTCACAGATTTTCTATCTTCATGATTAGTCCAATCTGCGTCAACATAGCCTTCAAGTATTGTTGTAATACTTTGTTTTCTATAAATTATTGAATAATCCAATGTTCCTTTAATATATCTAAGAACACCTTTTAGATGCACCCAATGAACTTCTTGGGGTTTGCTTTGGAAATGGCTAAAATAGTTTAAACAGTAGCTTAGATCTGGTCGTGTGGCTAACATAACATACATGAGACATCCTATGAGCTGTCTATATGGCTGACTACAAGATGTCGTTGTAAGTGTGTTAATTGATAAATCAAGTTTGGTCTCAATTGGAATAGATCTTGGTTTGCAATCTGACATGTTGAAACGCTGATGAACATTTTTAAGATACTGACCTTGACTTATCTTAAGTTCTGCTTTATCCACATTATGTTCAATTTTAATTCCTAAGTAGTAATTTAGAATACCGCAATCTTCAATTTCAAACTCTTCTTTTAATTGACACTTGAGTTCATTAATTCTCTTAATGCTCCCACTAGCCAGAATGATGTCATCAACATATAGCAGCAAGTGTACTAAATCTTCTTGACCATTAAAATCTAAAGTGTATAAACAATGATC
>NW_021770540.1:1166963-1169407 GCF_005508785.2 Acyrthosiphon pisum
TGTGTTACTTCTAGTGAAACCAATTTTTGTTAGAAATGTGTGAAATCTATAGTTCCAACACTTTGATGCTTGCTTTAAACCATACAATGCCTTGTGAAGTCGACACACCAGATTATTATTTTCACTAAAACCACAAGGTTGTTCAATGTATACTTCTTCATTCACAACTCCATGTAGAAAAGCTGTTTTAACATCTAACTGGTAAAGATGCCAACTTCTTTGAACTGCTAAAACTAACAGAGACCTAAATGTAGTGAGTTTTGCTACTGGAGAATAGGTTTATGTATAATCCAGTCCTTCTAGTTGTGAAAAACCTCTGGCAACAAGTCTGGCCTTATATTTGATAATTTGTCCTTCACCGTTCTTCTAAATTTTGAAAATCCATTTTATACTAATATATTTCTATTTGGTGGTTTTTTAACAAGTGTCCATGTTTTATTTTTGTGTAAAGATTCTATTTCTGATTTCATTGCTAGATTCCACTCCTTCTTGTTTGGATGACTTTGAGCTTCATCATATTATGTTGTTGGTAGATTGTCTATTATAGTTTCAGCTGATAAAGCCGTTGCCAAATAGGATGTATCATAATCTTGCAAGTAATTTGGTGCTCTAATGGTCCTTTGTGGTCTAATATCCTCCTCTTCATTTTTTTTTATCATTTTGTTCTTTTTCTTGCTCTATGCAACTATGTGTTTTGATGTCCTCGGTGTTCTCCTCGTTTGGGTTGTCTTCAAAACTTTCTTTATCTGGATAATCGGCGACAATATCTTTTGAAATTATTTTTTGATCTTTAATATTTTCTTCAAAAATAATGTCTCTACCTGTTATGATTTTTTTTGTTTCTTGACACCAAAGACGATAGCCGTGTGTTGTATATCCAATCATTGTGTACTGTTTAGACTTACTATCAAACTTTGTTCTTATTTGGTTTGGCAAATGCAGATGTGCAATAGAACCAAAAACTCTTAAATTTGAAATGTTTGGCCTCCTTTTAAACCAAAGCTCAGCTGGAGTTTTATTGAATATTGAGTTGCTAGGTGAACGGTTGATGAGGTATGTTGCTGTCAAGACAGCTTCTCCCCACATTTCTTTGCCAAGAGAACTCTGAAGTAATAGTGCACGGCCTTTTTCAATTAATGTCCTGTTCATACGTTCTGCATGACCATTTTGTTCTGGTGTATATGGTATGGTTAACTCGGTTTGGATTCCCTTTTGAACACAAAATTCTTTGATATTATTTGAAGTATTTTCCCCACTATTATCACATCGTAGTCTAGAAACTTTTGTACCAAATTGAGCTTCTACCATAGCAATATACTCTTTAAATACTTCAAACGTTTCACTTGTATTAGTAAGTAGATAAACAACTGTAAAATGGGTAAAATCATCTATAAATGTAATGAAATATTTTTTACCATTCCATGTAGGTGGGTTTATTGGTCCACAAATGTCACTGTGAATTAATTCTATGGGTCTACTAGCTCTAGTTCGTTCTCCTTTAAATGGTAAACGAGACTGTTTAGCTTCTACGCAAATTCGACAAAACATTCCATCAATAGGCTTACTTAATTTCAGCCCATCAACCATTAAACTCAGTCGATTTGTATATTGATGGTTCATATGACCTAATCGGTAGTGCCATTAATCATAATTACTTTCCTTTTCAGATGAATATGCATTTGATTTAATTACATTAAAAACGACTTCATATAATGTACCTTTTCTTATGCCTTCAGCTACTCGACCATTTTTATTATGAATCTCTGCTTTTCCATTATTTAATACAATCGACAAACCGTTTTGCTCAATTTTCCCGGCTGACAATAAATTTTTTCTTAAATGCGGAACATATAATACATTTTTAATTACACACCTTACAGTTTTACCATTTAACGTTTGAGCTACATTTATTTCACCTACTTTGAAAGCTTTTAAGCTTTCTCCGCTCTTGACCACGCTGTTACGTGCAGCCCTTTCAGAATCCAAACGATGTTGTAGTTTGAAATAATAATACTAATTTCAAAGTAATAATATGTGTTTAATAATATAGAATAATCAAAATATAGTATTATGTAGAACTATTTCGTGGTAGTAGCGGTGTAGCGGTGTATAATGGCTGGTGGCGTGAAGTGACTTCGGTCTTGCTGGTTCAGGTACATCTGATCAGGCTGTGCTCCTGTCTCCCTTATATATGCTGTCAGCTCCTTTGATCTGGTCAGTATACGGAACTCGCAGGTGCCTTGGTTGTGGTCGTAAAAGTTGTTGTTGTTGTCGTATTGAAGAAACCACCGTCTTGTGCTCATAGGTTGTTATGCTAAATGCTTTTATAAGGAGAACCGCATAGTATGGTTCGAATAAGTAAAAGCGGTTATAATACCTTCTAATACATGCCCATTACACCTCCCCGCCAAAAAAAAGATTATAAGCCCTGTTAAAGGCGAAGA
>NW_021770540.1:1169457-1176366 GCF_005508785.2 Acyrthosiphon pisum
ATTCCTATCTAATCTGAGTATTCGCTATAATGCGTTGCCAGCTAATTTATTATCTGTGTTGTTGTTAAAAAAGCCATCAATTCTGCGAATTGCTAAATATTTATCAGTTATTACATCTTGGTCTATATGTCGCGTACATATACATGTACCCATATATCTACTCGTGACTTTGGCAATTTCTATATCCTTTCAACTGGTTCGTGAATTGCGTTTTTAGAAAATATAATTTGGCTCACCTACTCGGTTATTTTGACTACATGATTAACCTTCTATTGTATTCGTATATGGCAATTTTTGACTATTGCCAATTTGTTTAAGGAGGTCGTTTACCTAATCGCTTATGCCGAATTTAACTATTTATATATAATGATATTTATGTGTTGTGAGTAAACGGTTTCTATCCGTTACAGTAGTAATAATAATTATTAGTGGTTAAAGAACAATTTTTCTTTAATCAAACTAACGGGACTGCCTGTATCTACCACAGCTAAAATATTAGATATACAATTACCAGCTATTACAATATTAATACAAATTACATAAGCAGGTGTTACCGAGTCTGATGGTTGTAATACCATGGTGGCGTTACTTGGTCCAGTTTGATGTTGAGAACTGTGTTGAGTTGAGTTTAGATGTGTTTGACTTTGTGGACAGGAAGTTATTTTATGTTCAGTTGATCCACATTTGAAACAGGAGCCTTGTAAACGTTTCGGTTGTGTGCATGATGGTGATATATGGTCCAATGATCCACAATTATAACACCGACTTTTGGTTTTGTTCGACAATGGTTTGGCATTATAGTTTTTAACAAAAGGTTGTTTTGATAATGACTCTGGCGAAGATTGGGTAGTCACTGCTGGCTTGGTCAACGTAGAATTGGACACAGGACGTTCATTATTCTTGAATCGTGCTTGTCGAGAATCATTAATTTTGGTGAATGTTACAATGTCAGTTAATAGTTGATTTTCATCTGAGTGACTACGACTTAACAAGTACATACATAAGTCACGTGAAAAAAAACCTTCAACTATTTGTTGTTTTGATTCATAAAACGACAGACTAAGTTCTCGACACATTCTAGCTTTATCGTGAAAGTATTCAACAGTTGACTCACCTTTTTTTTGATGACGTGCAATCAATAGTTTCATGCGATCAACAACAGACATTTGAGTGTTGACAAAAGTAGAAATGAATTGTTGCTCAAAGTTAGTCCAGTTGACAAACGAACGACCAATATACCAGTTACGAGAGGGTCCATTCAATTTCGTCCTGACAATTTCCAACTTGAAAGAGTCTGGCCAATTGTGTAAGTCAGCTGTAGAGTTAATACTTTGAATCCACTGAGATGCTTCAGAATGGGACTCATTTCCCGTGAAAACTGGCAATGTATTATGAAAATCTGGCATAACATAATATCCACTTGATCCAATACTTTGTACCGAAGGTGAATTTGGCGTTGAACGTTGTAGGATAAGTTGATTCAATTGAGACATAAGTAAACGGTTTTGTTCAAGCACAGCCATTACAATGTTGTTATCTGATGACAATGCCGAAGTTGCTGCTGGAGATTGCTGCACTTGTGGCGATAATGAAGGCAAACTGCTATCATCAGTATTGATATCACAATGTTGGTTACCAAGTGGTAACTGATGTTCCAGCCGATGTTCTCCGGCGCTGGTGGTAGCACTGCTACTGTGACCCACCGCTGGCTGTTCGACGGAGTTCGGACAATCTTGTACTGGATAGGTTAGGTTTAACAAACCCACGTTTTCACTGTTTTCAGATGACATTTTTCTGATCGCTTTTCTTAAGTTTCTTCCTCGGGTTTGGATAGCATAAGATTGGTGTTTCTTCTGTCCAGTAATCCCACTTCTGAGGTTGTAGGGGCTCATAAATAAAGGTGTCAGGATTAAATACTAAAACAATACTGACGATTTAGTAGCACAACTAACGATTTAATAAATAATTAAGAAAACAATGAATGAGCAATTCAAATAAACAATATCAATCAGAACAAAATAATTAATCAATTAAACGATACAAATTAAAACAATAAGATTAGAAAACTAAACACAACAGAGCGGCGGATACAATTCTATCGCGTCGCGTCTGTGCGTAGAACTAACTATTAACTACGAAAAATAATAATAATAATAATATTGATAATAATAATAATAATAATGATAATGATAATATTGATAATGATAATCACGGTATCGTGTGGTAGCAGCCACACGATATTACATTGAGTATAACACTAATAATTATTATTACTAAAACTCGGCCATACCTGGCATTAAGTGGACCCCACTTGACAATTAATATAATATAATATAAAGAGAAAAAAAAAATATGATAATATACAAATTTGAAAAATGATAATAATTAATTATAGTATAGTAAAATCATACATAGTGCACAGTAAAATAATCAGTTCCTATAAATATAATAATAATTAATATCAACATAAAATGAATTGTAAATATTTCTTATATTAAATAATAAAATATTTAGTGAGTACAAAAAAAAAAAAAATTATAGTTAGTGCTGTTATTATAATCAATTAATTACATTATTTTTTTAATCCAAGGTTTAATATATTTGCTTTCAAAAATTGAATTAAATGGTGATTGGGTTACTTGAAATCCTTCAATGTCTTTTACTACATATCTATCATTTGGTAAAACTACTTTGACTTCATAGGGACCCTTAAATTTTGGTATATGTTTTTTATTTACTCCTGGTGTTGTGTCAATATTCTTAACCATTACATAATCTCCTACAGTATATTTCTTTGCGACACAACGCTTGTTGTCTACATACTTTTTATTTATTATTTGAGCATATTTATTATTTTCATATGCAATTTGTCTCATTTCATCAAAATTTCTATCACTATCTTCATCTACAAAATTCTCAGTCTCTAGTACTTTGCGCAAATAGTCATTAGTTTCTCCATGCTGGTTAATTCCAAATAACAACATACTTGGGGAGTTCTTTATTGACCTATTGTGTGTATTATTTATTGCAAGTTGGACCTGTTGCAGAGACTCATTCCAGTTTTTGCCTTTTTTATGCATCAATTTGGATATCATATCCTTTACGGTTCTATTGTACCTCTCAACTTGGCCATTAGCCTGAGGAGAGCCTACAGCTATTAGCACATGTTGAATGCAATGTGTTTTACAAAAGTTTTCAAAATATTCTGATGTAAAGCTTGTTCCTCGATCAGAGATTATCCTAATCGGTTTGCTATAATAAGAAAAATATTCAAGTAGCTTTGTGCATGTTTCAATAGATTTAACTGATCTGACTGGGTACAATGTAAGAAATTTACTGAAAGCATCAACAATTATAAATATGTGACGGTAATTTCCTTTTGTAGGGTTTAGAGGACCATAATGGTCTATATGTATTGTGTGGAATGGTACATTATTCTTATCTACTAATTTCAGCAAACCTTCAGACTTCCCAGTTTTCGATGAAAACACTATACACTTTAGACAATTATCAATATAAAGTTTGACGAGTTCAGACATATTTGGAAACCAATAGACTCGCTTAATAAATTCAATAGTACGATTTATGCCAATGTGCCCCATGTCATCGTGGCATGAACTAATTACATGGTTGCACATTTCGGATGGTACATAAAATAATAAATGACCTTTACATTTTCTATAAACAAGTCCATTGCGAAGTTCAAATTGTTTATGTTCAGAGTTTTCTAGTAATTTAATAATTTCTTTAATCTTATGATCACTACTTTGTTTAATAGAAAGTGTCTGATTAAAAGTACAGCCTTCAAGAATTAATATATGATTTCTACTCAAAGCATCAACATGTTGCATTTGCGTTCCAGACCTATGTTCGATTTGGTAGTCATATTCTTGTAAGAATAACGCCCACCTAGCTATCCTTGGGTTTATGTCTTTCTTAGCAAGGGTCATGGCTACACTATTGCAACCAGTAACAATTTTAAATTTGATTCCTTGTAGGTAGACACGAAACCTTTTAATAGAATTAATTATTGCCAACATTTCCAATTCATAACTATGATAACGGGATTCAACTTCAGTAGTACGGTGACTATAAAAAAAAATAGGATGCAATTTGCCATCCCCTTGTTTTTGCAATAATATGGAACCGAATCCATGGCTAGATGCATCACAATGTAGTTCTGTTTCAGCAATAGGATTATACAGACAGAGTAAAGGGTGTTCACTTAATTTTGACTTAATTGCCTCAAATGCATCTATTTGATCTTGTCCAAAGTGAAACCCAACGTTCTCTTTCAATAAATGATACAATGGTTTAGCTATTAATGCAAAATTAGGAATAAAACGTCTAAAATATGAAGCTAATCCAATAAAGCTTTTGAGTGTTTTAGTACAATTCGGCACAGGATAGTCCTTAACGACTTCTACATTTTTTGGGTTAGGTCGAATACCTGATGCATCAATTAGATAACCTAAATAAATAATTTTGGTCTTAAGAAATTTACATTTATCTAATCTTAACTGTAATTTATATCTATTCATTAATTTGAACACATGGCTTAGAATTTCTAACTGGTCTTCTAATGTCTTAGTTGCAATTACAATATCATCAAAATATACTATGACTTTTCCTGCTCGGATAAGTTCACTGAAAATGTCATTTACATATCTCTGGAATTTCCCTGGCCCATTGCACAGTCCAAATGGCATTTTGCAATATTCAAATTGGCCTAATGGACAAACGAAAGAAGTGTATTTTCTTGAAGATTCAGCCACTTCAATGTGATGAAACCCGTCCTTAAGATCAATACTAGAAAAATATTTATTTCCTCTCAATGAATCAATATGGTCATCAATTAAAGGAATTGGGTATCTATCCTTGCAAGTGCGTTTATTTAATTCTCTATAGTCAATACACAATCTCAATTCACCTGTTTTTTTTTTAACTAGCACAATGGGGCTACTATACTCAGATTTGCTTGATCTAATTATTTTTTTTTCTAACAATTGATCTATTATATTTTGCAATTTGTTTTTTTCAAAATATGACAAACGCCTGGGTTGAAAATAAATCGTTAGTATTGTTTTAGTATTTAATCCTGACACCTTTATTTATGAGCCCCTACATATTAATAATTAATTTAAAATACCATAATATTCACTTGGATTTTACACTGTTTTATTTATTTATTATTATAATTAACGCCAAACAGCTTTTTAAAATACAGTTTAATAGAAACAATAAATAGAATGGTAAAAGATAAAAACAGTTAAAAAATTGTGAAAAACTATACTTAATACATATTAATAATTAATTTAAAATACCATAATATTCACTTGGATTTTACACTGTTTTATTTATTTATTATTATAATTAACGCCAAACAGCTTTTTAAAATACAGCTTAATAGAAACAATAAATAGAATGGTAAAAGATAAAAACAGTTAAAAAATTGTGAAAAACTATACTTATACTAACTTAACTTATACTAAACTAAAAAATGTAATTAACAAGAGCAAAAATAAAAGTGAGCCTCTGTAGTTCGTACTAGAACCACTATATATGTTTTAACATAACATATTTTGTTCGTTTTAAACAATGAACAATACGTTTAAAGCAATTTTTTTAAATTCATGTTTTATACATGTTTATAAAATTGTGTGTTTAAACATAGCAACGTTGGCTTTTACAAATATACTGTTTATTATTATATTATATAAATATTATAATAAATTATGAAAAGCAGGTAAGTGGATGTTGCTCTGCTATACAGTATATTGCAAGTGGGTCACAGTATAATGGTTGTATTAGACTTGAATTTAATGATATAATATCATTGTATAAGAAAAACGATTCTGAGCGGAGATGGTTTGTCAGTCTGGATATTTTATATTTTTTTATTATTTATTTTATCATGTTAGTTGAATAAATATTAAAATATTATAATTTTTTATTTGTTTCTATGGTGATAAACAAAGCGTTAGAAATTAAAATCCCATTTTTTGCGTTTTTTCGTAATTTTCCGGTGGTTTTTCCCGTAGCATTAAATAACTATTGAGAAAATCGAAAAATGACCTCTTTAAAGTACCATCTTGATACAATTTTCTAAAATATAAGGTACTATATGTTGAAATCGAAACACTCCTTCTGGAAGAAATTTTGTATACAAAATATAAAAAGAAAAAAAAAATAAAGAAAAAATAAACACCATTGTAAAAACAGTAGCTTCCTCGCTCCGCTCAGAATCTAAAATGTAAAATATAATATTGTATTGATCAAAAACACGTACCTACCACGTTTATGGTACAATAGTAGGTACATATCGATTTAATGTGGAATAATACAACGCTTGTATCTGATTCGTTTTTGTTTTTGCAATAGGAAGTTTAGAAAAAAACCGATCACAAAAGATCGATATAAAAAAACTGGGATTTTATTTCATATAATAAATTAACCATTAGTCCAAACGCAAACTCTAATTGAAAATTGTGATCTAAGTCGACCATGTTTTTTTTTTTTAAATATAATTGTACATCTCTAAAGTATCGTTCTTAATCCAACTTGCTAAAATATATGATACTATAATAGGTATGTTACGGTACACCGATCACGCATTATAAAACGGTCCTTTTCAGGACCACCAATCAGAGACCAGTAAAAGCCACACACACGACCGGGACAACTTCACACCCACATTATAGGGCCCTAAGTTGTCCCACACACTTCAGACCGAGGGCTACATGTAGAAGAGGCTCTCACGAGTCCAAAAACATCATCCCCACATACGTAGCCCTAAAACTGGGCAAGTAAAGCCACTTGTCGTACCGAACGCAAACACAGCCGACCGCGGCGGAGAACACGGTTTAATAGTCGGTATGGCAAGCACTTTATATACCGGGCACTTTCTTG